>NW_018111961.1:0-915 GCF_000183805.2 Loa loa | reverse complement strand
GATTCTGATTAATTAGCCATTCCTACTGTATATGCACGTACAGTCACTAGTACTTATGTGTGTAAAGATTCTGATTAATTAGCCATTCCTACTGTATATACACGTACAGTCACTAGTACTTATGTGTGTAAAGATTTTGATTTATTAATTAGCGTACAGTCACAACCCACATACTATACACAACTTCAGTACAGACATCATATTTTTTTTTGATAACTAACCAAACCCTTTTCAAGATCTTCGGAAACTGGCCTTCGTCCACCACCATCCAATCGTGACCTTTCTGGTGTAGTTTCAAACATTGACCTGTTTAAATTTTAAATGTTTTATAGTCAATTCTTTTTTCAAACGATAAATTTTCAAAATTATCAGTAAAGGCAGAAACAAAAGAAATAGGGAAAATTTAATTATACCTAAGCCTTTGCTCATTTTTCCGCCATTCACGTATTGAACTTTCTGCAACATTAAATTCTCGTCCCGCTGCTCGATTTCCAATTATCTGCAAAAATAATTCTCATTCCATAACTTCCTTCTGGATGAATCTAAAATTGCATTATCAGAATTTTCCTATTTAGACAGAAACAAAAAAAAATTATTTAAAAAATTTTTTTTTCTCTCTCTCTCTTTCTCTCTTGACTTCATTTGCTGAGCGAACGAATCATCCATAAAATTAATTCCAACAATTTAATAAGTTTTAGGCTAATTATAATGAAACTTTCGACAAAAAAGAAAAAAAAGTGCTGTAAAATATTCCCATAAAATTGCATTTTTTAAAACGTAAATAGCATTTAAATTACAAATTATTGATTAAAATCTTCAGTAACTTCTCCCTCTCTTCCAAAAAAAAAAAAAAAATAAAAAAAAATAAAAAAATACAACAAATTAGAATTAGAAATATTTTAAAATTGAATAAAA
>NW_018111960.1:0-916 GCF_000183805.2 Loa loa | reverse complement strand
AAAAAAAAAAAAAAACTCTTAAATGATGGTCATTGTCCTAATTGAAAACTTGAAATTCTTTCTTTACAGTTGAAATAATTTTAAAATTATCAGTGAATATTAATTATTACCATTTAGCTTATTGATATATCTATTCTAATGAAAAAAAAAAAAAACAACATACAGTAATTTAATGTCAGTAATGCGAAGTAATTAAATATTTTGAATAACATAAAGCATACTGTTCCTTTTTCAAATTTGAAATTCCTTCTTCATTTCAAAAACATGCCAATAGCATTTTTGGACATTTTTATGAAGGTGCAAATATTTGATGTCCTTTAAAATATTTCAGTGAATGCAGTTTATTGCTCAGTTGTACTTCACATTAAACCTGTTTCTTTTTTTTTTTTTTAACTAACAATTTCAAGGACTAAAAAATAAAAAAAAAGTGAACAAAAAGTTTTTGGGAAAAAAAAATGCATTAGGATGGATTGCATTTTTCAATTACAGTAACACACCTTTTAACTTTTTTTACAGTACATTTTACAGTACATTCATATATCTTCTGAATGAATTTTTCTTGTAAATTTAAAAAAAAATTAAACAGTAACTTCTTTTGAAAGAAATGGTTAAAATTACTGGTAATAATTTTTAGCTGAACGAAACCATTGATTATGAAATTGGCTATCATTTCATATTGGCTATTAAAAAGTTATGATTTAATTGATGCAAATGAAAATTATTAAATTAGCTAAGAGATGTATTCATACGGTTGGATGAATCATCATCGGCTAAATGATGAAAATATTCATCAAAATGACAACAGGAAAATAAAACAAACAAAAAAAAGAAGAATAGTCTAAACTTGTTAGTTGATAATTATAAATGCTTGTTAATAAAAGATATTGAAGTGGTTTCTACATCTATAAAGTACCGG
>NW_018111959.1:0-916 GCF_000183805.2 Loa loa | reverse complement strand
CAAGATTCAAAAAGAAAATTTCGAACTTCATCTAAATACAAAGTAATAACTTGAGTGTAAACAAAAAATTTATGAATAAGTTTTTGAAATGCCATATATTTACATTTAATATCGAAAAACTTCATTGTGTTTTGAATTTTAAATATTGATTGTTTGAAAAAGCAATTTGATGAAACACATTAGCACCTCAAATAGGAAATCTCAAATAAAAAAAAAAAAAAAAGACAAGCGAGTCGAAAAACAATTAAATGGAGCGATGAAATGGTGTGTCAAAGTATTTCGAGAAATATATGTACCTGAAGCAATCATTGGAGCAGAAAAAATTAATTAGCATTATTCCGAACGATTGCGGAAGTTTAATTTTTGATGTTTAGTTTTTGATATGATTTTTAATGAAAAAAAAATTGTTGAAAATAGAAATTTTAACAACGAAAAGAATGAAAGCATTATGATATGCAAGTGACTTTTGCACCGATTCGCAGAAAATTGTGACAAATATGATTTTTGCGCCTATTTATGATACAATTGTTGCTGTTTATTGCAACGACACGTATCGATACGTCACGTAAGAAAACGTGTTTCAGAATATCAATTCATCGGTAAATGGGTACAAAATAAAAAAACAATGCTTTTTTTTGAGATAATCTTGTAAAATTAAGCGCATAAAATTTTGAATTGTCTCGTTTCACAAAATTATTGAGGAATCAAACTTTTACAATGACGGTGCAAATTTGTTGCTTAGCATCAATTAATTTTGATCCTTTTAAAATTGACCCGATCTATCAATTGATTTTGATCCTTTTAAAGTTGACCCGACGACTTATGATCTCACTTAGATATTGATCTGACGATATTTTTAATAATGAAATTGAGGTTAGGGATTATGTCGCTTCTAATTTCACTTTAAAATCAATTT
>NW_018111958.1:0-916 GCF_000183805.2 Loa loa | reverse complement strand
AGAAAAACAAAAACCCAACGTAAGAATAGATAGAGAGAGAGAGAGAGAGGAGAGGAGGAGAGAGAAAAAAAAGAAAGAGATGGGGATAATGCGTATAGCTTACAATAAAAGCATTTACTTCATTCAGTGATGAGTAATGCACTTCGTTTTATTTCGTCCCCTTTTCCCTTTTCTCCTCTTTTATTCCATATGAGGGAAATCATTTTTGCTCCCTAACAATTCACTGCTAAAATTTTACTGATAGAACAAAAAAAGAGGGAAATTTAGTATAAATCAAGTGTAATTTTATTTTCATTCTTTCTACTCCTTTCTTTTTTATCGAAAAGATAGGGAAGAAGAACAGAAGAAAATAAAAATAGAATACAAGAGAAAGTGGTGGAAAAAAAACATAGCATAGAATTAGGGATTAAGATATCTGATAAAAATTTCGTACAGAATGATCAAAGATGGTAACAAATAATCGGGGAGAGGGGAGGATAAAACATGGAATAGGAAAAAAAAAACGAAAATAAGATTGAAATTGTGTACGTATATATAAAGGAAAATATAAGATGGAAAGTCAAAATTTTTCAATCATTTACTGAAATCAAAATTTCGATTCCAGTAAATTGCAATTTGTCAACGGTTGCACCGATAAGAGGAAGATGTAATTACATTGCCATGTGAATGAAATGAACAGATGAATCAGCAAGTGTACTTTGTTGATTTGGTCGGGGAAAAATTAACAATTAGTAACAGACGATACCAATTAGTTTTATCTTAAAAATAAAAATTGGGAAATACAGTAATTATGCTCTATACATATACGTAGATGCATTTATATGTATATGTACATGTATATATATATATATATATATGTATGTATATGTATATATATATATATATATATATATATATATATATATATATATATATA
>NW_018111957.1:0-916 GCF_000183805.2 Loa loa | reverse complement strand
GAATGAAGGAAGACATTTGAGGTGAAAATCAGCACTTGTTGAGGAAAAGATATGTATATTGTGAATAAAAATTTGGAAGTATTATGTTTGAGAGTGGAGGAGAAAACTCAGGTTAGAATTTGTTATCTCAGTAATAAGATCTTTTGCACAAATGCGAATTTTACTCATGGCAAAGTAATTTAGTTGATGTTACCATTACCTGGCCATCTATAAGCGGTCAAGGCCGAGAAGTAGTTGAAAATACAGGTAAAGAAAATAGATGGCTCCGAGATGAATTAAATTCAACGCAGTAGAAGCTGCATTCCATTGGAGAAGTTTGTTGGAATCCATGCGGAAGCAAGAAAAGTTCATTTTTTTCGGGATTTTTTCTGTCTTGAGCTTCAGACAACAATTAAATTGCAATAAGTTGAACAATTGAAAGAGCATTTGGAATCGATGAATTCAATCAAGAAATATGATGACTGCCAGGTTATTTTGGCTATTATGTAATGAAAACCTGCCAACTCAAACTAACTTTTTCTGTTCTAAATTTCCTACACTCCATTTTGCAAGTAACAACAATGTAAGTAAGTAACAATTCTGACTTTTCCTTAAATTCCGTATCTTCAATATAAAATCTATTAGGGTGGTAATCGTTTTTAAGCAATCATTCTTTTGAATAAATATGCCTAAGTAATCGGGTTGATAAAAAATTTTCGCTAATAATGAAGCAAAATTCAATATAACAGACGATTGGAAATTTCAAAAACTGTGCAATATTGAGCTATTAATTGAGTGAGGTACCGCTCTTGAAGTACTCCCTGTCGTGAAAACGAAACCTCAAATAAATTCATTCATATTGTAAATTAATGCTAATGATACTATGAATCACTCTCAACATATCTACATTCCTTAAAATTGTTTCCCACATTCTTTT
>NW_018111956.1:0-916 GCF_000183805.2 Loa loa | reverse complement strand
CGGGTATCGTTGAAACAAGATTCTTAGGAGCGGTTTTTGTGAGGTACTACTGGTGAACCGTGGTCACCTGATTCATTGAAGGTTTTGGTTCTAGCTGTATGATATTCTCTAAGCATGGAAATTTCCTGAGTTGCTTTTTAAATTCGTTTCGATATTCCGTACTGCAATAACATTTTCTCATAGCTATAGATCCAATATATTAGTAGTGCTATGACTAATATTGAGGATACCCTTCCAAAGCAAAGTATTTCAACTAATACTTTTTTTTTTGATGTCTTATAAGGTTAATTTTTACCTTCTCCAATAATAAAATAACCAATTGCATGAAGTGCTTATATTAATAAGTATTCCACCATGGCATATCATATAAAATGCCGCCATTTTGGAAATATCCAAGAACACTGCCGACATATAAACCACCATTGTTGCAGAATGTCCCAGTCCCATAAATGCCACGATTATCTTCAATGTTTGCAACAACTCGAAGTTTCTAGTTGCTGAAATAAGAAGTAAGGACAATGAATGCTATGGGACCACTTTGGTTATTCATAATTAATTAGCTTTCATGAATCAGATGTCATCTTATGCAGCTGAATAAGAGGATAGAGAGAACGATATCGCGGTGACATAAATACACGGTTCAACGATAGGGAAAAAGGGCATGTATTGTTCAGGGTGATATTTTACTTTACATCCCTTTTGGTAGTTAATCAAAGAGCTCACTTGTTTTAGCCTTCACTACAACTCGGCTTAGTATTACATAAAGTATAATTGTTGCTAAATTAATAAGAGTTGACGAAATGCCCCAAATCGGCCTTAACCGACCGATATATACCGCTGATACACCACATATTACTTCGTCACTGCAAGCAAAATGGCAAGACCAATGGTTAGTAAGGAAATAAATAAGGAATAG
>NW_018111955.1:0-916 GCF_000183805.2 Loa loa | reverse complement strand
GTTGGAAATCCTGGAGGAAACGATCAAAGTGACAATCAATCCCCGATTAACAGATCAGAGATTGACTGAAGCAAAATTTCAGCTGGCTAATACAAATCATGATGGGCGAATTTCATTTAATGAATTTATGAGTATGGTAAAGGAATCGTAATTATATTACTGATAATATAATAAAGCGTTATATTTGAATATAATATTAACTGCATAACATTTCGATTGTTACGGGAATCGATTAAAGGAAGGATGAAAAGTGCAAAAGGTTTAGTTAACATTATCACAAGTGTAATCCTTAAAATTGCTCTTTACCTAAGAGATTTTAAATCATTCCCAAGTAATACGAAACAAAATAAATTTATAAATTGAACGATTAAAAGTTGAAATTCTTTCAGTTAAACGGAGTTGGGAAATTTAAATAACAACTGTCAACAAGTCCTCCTACAATTTGTGCTACTTATATAAATCAGATCAAACAAAAATAAGGAAATTAGGCAAATATAGAGCATTAAGAAATATATTCCGATAATTTTAAAGTAAAATCTTTTCCCAACAATACAATCAATTAACATTCACTGTTAATTAATTGTGGGTTGGTTGATTAATAGAAATTGTTCCGTTTAAAAATCGTATTACTATTTTCCAAAATGACATATGCTGTAGCGAATATTGATAGGGTTCGTTTGAGAAGGTGATGTCGAGGAAGAGACAACTATTACCAGCAATATAACGCGAGTTGTAGTAGCGTTAAATTGAATTGAGTTGATGCAAATACGATGATTTGACTTGAGTTGTACACGCACCAGATTGTAGACAATTTTATTGATAACAGTCCTCACTCGGTTAATAATAGGGTTTATATGTATTAGGAAATGGGAGTGATTTTAACGTTAAAAAAAAGGGTGTTCACTTAGATACAAAG
>NW_018111954.1:0-916 GCF_000183805.2 Loa loa | reverse complement strand
CAACATTCATAATGAATTTATTGAAAATGATTGCAAATTAGAGCAAAATTATATTCCGGAAATTAATTTCCATTTTGTATAAAATACAAACCACAAGCGATGTAAACAACAGGAATAAATTATTTAAGAATTTTAAACAAATTTCAAATTTAACACTTAAATTATATGTTGAAAAGTTAAAAACTAAAAGGAAAAAAGGTTTTTTTTTCATCATTCTTCGGTTTATCTCGTATACCAGATTAATAGCATTTGTATTGATATGTTTGATATTATTCTTCTTTATCCTTAAAATATGCAGCATTTATGCTTTGAAAGTTAACGTTTCTTTTTTTTTCTTTATATGAAAGATTAATTCAACTTCTTTCTATATGTCATTTCTTTTTTTTAATGCAAATATAAAATTAATTTGATTAAAATTAGTTTATGGATGTGAGTTTTTTCTCAATTTCAAAAAAATTACACATCATTTCTTAAATTATTTCAATAAAATTAATTAATACATGTAATTGTTTGCTGACTTTTCCTAATTTAAAATGCATTTCAGAAAATTTGGAGTGTTTATTTTTATTCATTCATTTGCATAAGCAACTTTCAGTTCCAATTTTGTAAACTTTCATAACGGCGTAATTGTTAAATTGTCATTAGTGACTTATTACTTAATATCTACTTTTTTAAAATCTTATCCCGACCATAGTAATAAGCATCGTAAGTCCTTCTTAATTATAATTATCTTTCAATTAATTTTGATCATCTGGAATCATTTAAATAATAATTTGAGCGTTATTGAGTAGAGGTAGGGCCATGTAATTGTTGTAAGCATATTACATAAGCACCCGAGTAATTAATTTCCAACTTCTTAATTACAGGCAGTTTATATCGTTTATGAACGCAAAATATTAAAGCAAAATAAATGGTT
>NW_018111953.1:0-916 GCF_000183805.2 Loa loa | reverse complement strand
CTGAAACGAGCTGTAAGTAGAAAACTTCTAAAAGAAGGAGAATTCATAACATTGATAGTTGAGATCGAAGCGCTACTTAATACCCGTCCGTTAACTTACGTTGGCTTTGATGATTATCAAGTCATTCGTCCAATTGATTTTATATCCCCTACATCCTCATTGGGAATACCCATCGTATCAGAAGATGAGGAAGATGAGTATGTTCCTCATCCAATAAAGACAAAAGACAAACTTGTCGAATATTGGAATAATACTCTTAAGACATTGGACGTGTTTTGGAAAGTTTGGAGAGACGAATATCTAACAAGTCTCAGGGAAAGAACACAAAGGGAAGTAGTTTGTCCCAGATTAGTCGAAAATAGAAAGCCACGTGAAAACGAGATTGTCTTATTAGCTGAACCAAACATCCCGAGAGGTATTTGGAAACTGGCAAAGATCGTCAGTCTCAAAGAAGGCCGGGATGGAAGTATTCGAAGAGCAACAGTACAATTGCCAAATGGAAGACAAGTAGAACGTTCCGTAAACCAATTATGCCCCATGGAAGTAAACGAAACCTGCGAATTAGATGAAACTGAATCAGAAAGATCAATTACTAACAGAATCCAAGAAGTTATTGACTCATCAACCAAGTATAATAAGGCAAAGGGAAAGGAAATTGAGGTAACTGATGGCCCTGTCGCCCGATTCAAGGCTAGTGTGAATCAGTGATGGTAGTCTGGACAAGGAGGGGTATTGTTGGCCAAGACTGAGGTATTGTTTCAGATCGTCCCATATTATTTTCTCTTTGGGGCTCTTTTTTTGCGGAAGCTGGTGACCAGTTCGCCATAAGTGATTACAATCTTAGGCGGTGATCCTCCATCTTGGAGAAATGCCCAGTACAGCGCAGTTGTGTCCTCAGTAGCATGACCTCAATGCT
>NW_018111952.1:0-917 GCF_000183805.2 Loa loa | reverse complement strand
AATAATAGACATAATAATTTATAACAACATTTTGTCAAGGTATTTGTTATGTATAATTTACAATGAAAAATTCTACATCGAAAGTTTAGGGTTTTATAGAATACATAAATTTAAATTGTGTGGAGTTTACGAATTCAAAGCAAAAAAAAATGACGCAAGGTTATTTAATTGACAGGTTGTTTAAAATAATTAGCAAGCAAATGTTGATTTTTTTGAAAAGCTAAAATATTGAGTAAGTCAATTGGGGAATTAAAAAACTGCAACTGCAAAATAAAATATCCTGGAATTGAAATTACAGTTCAAAATTATAATACAGGTAAATTTTGAAGTCTTATCGTTATCGTATCTATTTAGTATATAAACATGGCACAACGCACGTGAAAATACGTGATATACGTTTATCACTTTAGTTGTAGTTTTGATGTTGCGTAAAAATTAACCTTAAACATAATACCTTTTTATGGGAAGATGAATTGGTATTCGTTGTAACTTCCAAAAATTCCACCGCATCGCTCAATTCTTCACCCATGATAATTATTCTAAAAGCAAAAACCAAAGATATTCGAAAATTTCCAAACACAAATTTCTTCGGCAATTGAAATCTGTTATGAAATTTTATAAACACCAAAATATAAAGATAAGCATTATACATAATTGAAACAAATGCGAGAATAGATTGGAAACGAAGAATAAAATTTCATTTTCAACTGCTAAAAATTTCAATTTTCTACTTTCACTCATTATCAAAGTTAAAATAATTATCGTGGGTGAAGAATTATCATCATTATTATTACTAAATCATTATTATTATTATTATTACTATTATTATTATTATTATTATTATTATTATTATTATTATTGTTATTATTATTATTACTATCTATTATTGTTATTATTATTATCTATTATTATTATTA
>NW_018111951.1:0-917 GCF_000183805.2 Loa loa | reverse complement strand
AATAGAATTCAACGAAATTGATCAGAATGACGCAAGCTCGTTGAACGCATCAATTCAAGAAGTGAGAAGGGAACAAACAAGTATAGGAAATATGCCGAAGAAAATCTGGCATGCGAGGTATCAAAATGAAACGTCCAACGAGAGATATCAAAATGAAACGTCCAACGAGAGATATCAAAATGAAACGTCCAACATCCAAACAATCGAAAGGAAACAGTCCAAAGGAAACAAAGATAGCATCAAAAGGAAACATCCAGGGCGCGGGACTCATACAGGTGAAAAGCGGTTCAAATGCGAAACATGTCTGATGGGCTTCGCTCATTCATCGCGTTTGCATAAACACATGAAAACTCATACGGGTGAAAAGCCGTTCTCTTGTTCGAAATGCAAGATGAATTTCACCGCGAAAGAGAGTCTGAATAGACATAAGAAGATTCATAGTGGTGAGAACCCGTACACTTGTTCAAAATGCGGAATGAAATTCACCCGGAAAGATAGTGTCGGTAGACATATGATATCACATAGTGATAAGAAACTGCACTGTTCTGTGTGCAATAAAAGCTTTTCTCCATTATATGATATAAGACGTCACATGCAGACTCATGACAGTGATAGGCCCAGATTTAACTGCACTGCATGCGATAAAGCATTCGTGACGGATTATTATAGAAAAAAACACATGGAGAATTGCGTGCAGAATGAGCTGACAAACACATTTTAAACAGAAATACGCATTGCTATTCCTTGTATTGTTGTATTTTCTATGAGTTAAATTCATTTTTCTTTATTGTATTGTTAACATTTCATTGCTTCATATGTATATTAGCATTGTTCCTTTAAGATTTCTTTATTATTTCTCTTGTCTTAGTGAATAAAATTTCCCGCTTTGTGCCTACTTGCATCTTGCTAAGGAGCCT
>NW_018111950.1:0-917 GCF_000183805.2 Loa loa | reverse complement strand
GGCTGTAACCATATCCTCTGTATCCACCGTAGTATGGATAATAAGGATAACCATATTGAGGAAAAGATGGGAAGCCTGTACCAGACGCTGACGCTTGAGTTAAACCCCTGAGATAAAGTTGAAAAAGCAGTGACAAAGGGTTAACAGTAGTAGTCGGTGGAGGTGAATCAGATCGATCTCCTGTTCGACGGGTCACATTAAAAGTGAATGTCTGTATTCCGTTAGCATTACCGTTCAACGACTAAAATATAAAATAAAGTTATAGTAAGAAAGTTGATGGTTAAATAAACAGTAATGCTTACAATATGTAACATTTTAAGGTTTGAAACTAATAAGGGGAATAAAACTTACATTAGGGCCTGCGAAATTGGTAACGAACGATCGAAGGGTTAGTACAGTTACTTGTGCATTCGTTTCAGTAATTGATAATATTATACTGAAAATGAAAGAAAACATTAGCAGATATATAAAATGAATGAATGATATGATAACAGCAAATATTTTAACTTACATTACTGTCAATGCAATTAAACATTTGATGATAACGAGTGACAGCATAATAAGCAATTCAAAATTCCTGCAAATTTGATTGGTAATGTACTATTGGTAGTATTACAATAAGGCCCATGTTTTCGTTGTGTTTTATTTGAGGGAAATATTTATAAATGTTGGAAGATGTGTCAGCTCAATTGATGGTACTGATACCATTAATAAAATCTAAAGGGCTTGTTCGTGCCAAGCTCAAAATGACAGTAAGTTTTCAGATAAATTGTCAAATAAAAAAAATATTTAGCTTCCGCAAGAGGATAACCATTGCCAACATTGCTTTTATTGATTAGCTAAAAACTGAAATCTGCTTGTGATTTGACAGGACAGGCAATTTCAGCAGAATACTGAAATTTATGGTTGCGTACAAG
>NW_018111949.1:0-917 GCF_000183805.2 Loa loa | reverse complement strand
AAGCCTTCTAATAAACCTCATTCCCTAAACTGTTCAATATTCCCTCCATCACCATTGCTACATGCATCTCTGTCTTAGGATGGTACGTGCCAAATCATATTCTGTGTTGCTCAACTGGTGGGACTATTTGATCCCATTATAGACATTTACTAATGGGAGCAAAAAAAAAGGCGATCAATGCAATATATCTTATATATCTTTAAATTATACTATGCATGATTATTATTGGATCTGAATAATCATTTTGAGCCTATCATATGAAAATTTAGTTTATTAATTCATAACGCACATATAGGTAAAGAATAATTGAGGTCGAAGTTTTACTCTTTATCATCTAACTGATTTCATACTGTTTCAATTTTTTCCGTATGGATTACTAATTGGATAGTTGTATTATTGCAAATACTTCGTAATGAGTAACTTTTAAATTATCAATGCTTAAAGTTTTCCTTGTTAACGAAATCTTAGATAAACTGGCATTTACGTTGGAGCCTTTTAGTGGCATTCTTAATCAAAATGAAGAGAGTAATGTTATGAGAAAAATGAGTTAAATTTACTATTAATTCTAATATTCTGCAAAATTTATTGTAACATGTATCAATTTGATGAAAATACATATCTATCTTAATATGGATGTTTGACATCCCAGAACTTCTCTAAGAATTCATTTATTCGATAGTTGGATGATGATTTTATCTTGATGAGAGTTTTATTGTTCTAATTAGCAGAAATGGAATAATTTTTCTAGAATTAGAAATGCCAAAAATAACACTATTTGTATGCACATATTTATGGTATTTATGGTATTATTTTATGATATTTTGGTAATTTAAGCTTTCTTAAATAAGCCATCGAAGGCTTTCATGATGAAACTCTCATGCCTTTTGGATAAATTTGATTAATTAAAAAAAAAAGAA
>NW_018111948.1:0-917 GCF_000183805.2 Loa loa | reverse complement strand
TTTAATATAACAAATTTCATTTTATAAAATTTCCAAATTTTTTTTTAAAGTTTTCTTTTTTTTTCTAAAAACCAATACACATCTTTATATGATTAAAAAAAAAGTTTAACATAACAAATTTTATAAAATTTTAAAATTTTGCAAAATTTTATAAAATTTTCAAAATTTTTTTTTTTGTAAAGAATTAATACACATTTTTAATTAATTTTAGTAGAATAAAAAAAAAAGCTTATTTTTTCGTTTTTTTTTTGAAAATGTATTTTATAATATTAAAATTTGAAAATAATTCATTTAAATTTTATAAAATTTGCATACCTTTATCATCTTTCAATACATTATTTAATGATTCACTAGCCCATGCTGCAGCTCTTGGATATTCAATACCATCGGTACTTGGTAATTCTGGTGCACGACGATCAACTTTAGCATTTGGATCAAATAATGATGCTGCCTGTATTTACAGTATTCCATTTTAATAGTATCAAAATTACAATGCATAATTAATTTAATATTTAAACATTAATTTTCATTTTTTCGTTTTTTTTTTTTTTGAAATAAAATTTCAAATTTATGATCAATAATATATTGCATTATGTATTCAAAAAAAAAAGAAATATTTAATTACTTTTATTTCTAAATACACAAAATAATATTTAATTCATTTATTCTTATTCATTTTATATTAGTAATTAAACAAGTATATGTGAATAATTTATTCGATTACATTACCATCTATGCTTCAAACAATTATAATTTTGTAAATTCCTAATTTCCTAATTAAATGAAATAATAAATTGTTACCATGTATACTTCAAATAATTATAATTTTGTAAATCCCTAATTTTTCTAATTAAATAAATTAATTAATTGTGATCATGTATACTTCAAATAATTGTACTTTTATAAATTCCTAGTTT
>NW_018111947.1:0-917 GCF_000183805.2 Loa loa | reverse complement strand
TTTTTTTTTTTGTTCAATAAATGAATAAAAAAATGCTAATTAATATCGTAATATTTCATTTTTCTTTTTTTCTTTTTGTCTGAGATTTTTTTTATAATATATTGGAATTTCAAGAAATTATTTATTTAATTTATTTAATTGATTTAATTAATTTTTGTCAGTTTTTTTTCAACTCATTATTTAAGACAAAGAAAAAATTGATAAAGTTTTTCAAATTTTGATAATTTTCTACGAAACAAAAATTGCAACTTTTAATCATTTCAAGTTTTTTTTTTTTGATTTTAAGTATTTTGATTATACAATGGCTGGTGTAGAAGATATTGCCGGACAAAAAGGTTATAATTCGATACGTGATGCGTAAGTTTGTCAAATTCCTATTGATCATTTTCATTTCCTTTTTCCTCTATTTTTCATTCACTTTTAAAAATGAAACAAATTTAATTCAAATTTAAATAAAATTAGGAATATTCGATTACTTTTGGAATTTCTTTCATATTTTTTTTTTACAATAAGCATTAATAAACAATTTTAATATATCATCAAACTTCCAAAGCATTTTTTTTCCAAACTAAATTTTTATTCGTTTACTATTTATTTATTTATTTATTTATTTATTTATTTGCTTATTTATTTATTTATTTATTTATTTGCTTATTTATTTATTTATTTATTTATTTATTTACTATTCGTTAATTTATTTATTTATATATTCATTTATTTATGTATTTATTCATTCATTTATTATTTGTTTATTAAATTATTTATTTATTTATACGCTAATGCATTATTTCCGTTTTGAGGAAAATAAAAATAAAAACTGACAAAATTAAATTTTCTTCATTTAAACAAAAATTTTAAATTGGACCAAGTGAAAAAAAAAAATAATTAAAAAATATCATTATTTGAAAAGAAAATCG
>NW_018111946.1:0-917 GCF_000183805.2 Loa loa | reverse complement strand
TAAATTTAAAAATATTTTGATTTGTTCATAGTGAAAAAACAATTCAAACACACTGAGATGACAGTAAAAAATGGTCACTTCATTTATCAAATTGAAATATCTATTTCACATACTTGATATATATTCATATTTTTTTGATATCTTCTGATGATATCTATTATCGATCGGACGTGGTCATTTGTTTTTGAGTGATTAGAAAGTGATGTGGATCCTGAGTGATAAAGTAGTAATTCACTGATTACGTATAATAATTACGAAATTAATTGTACATTTTAGATGACTTCTTTTTGAATGTTTTAAACTGTTTTAAATGTCTCAATTTGTATATTTAATCTATTGTATTGCAGCTAATTATTAGAAACAAATGCAGTGCAGCATTATCGACAATATCCGATCAATAATATACTTTATGATAAGATGTTCATAAGACACAATTAGTTTTGTAACGGTTTAATGTAATCAGTGAATTATCATTTCATCGTCGATCATATCCAATCGACAATAGAACGCATTTAAAACGCACAACTAATTTCGTGTTGAGTAAATATAATCACTGAATTGTCGTTTTATTATTCAAGTTTCACATTAATTTCCATTTTTTTTTCTATTTTGCTGCTTCTAGTTACTCAAAAATAATTGCATTGTAACGTTATCTGATCATATCCAACTGATAATAAATTTATATTGGAAGATATTTACAGCACACAATTAATTTTGTTCCATTTAAATGCAATCAGTGAATTATCATTTTGTTATTTAATTTCAATTCTGATTTCGTTAATTTTTTTAATTGTGCTACGTCTAATTATTCAAAAGCAATTGAATTGCAAACTTTATTGATCGCATCCGATCGATAATAGATATTTTCAGAAGACATTTATAGTGCGTAGTTAATTTTGCAATAATTAAATATAATC
>NW_018111945.1:0-917 GCF_000183805.2 Loa loa | reverse complement strand
TAATTTACCCTCCATTTTAGTTACTGTTCATTGTAATTTACTGTTCATTTTAATTTACCCTCCATTTTAGTTACTGTTCATTGTAATTTACTGTTCATTTTAATTTACCCTCCATTTTAGTTACTATTCATTGTAATTTACTGTTCATTTTAATTTACCCTCCATTTTAGTTACTATTCATTGTAATTTACTGTTCATTTTAATTTCCTATTCATTTTGGTTTACCGTTGACTTTAGTTTATTGCTCATTTTAATTTATTGTTAATTTTAATTAAAATTTAGCAATAAGCTAATTTCAACTTGTTATTTGTTTTATTTTATCTTTGATTATTTTTTTTCTTTTGGCATTTATTCAATCTAATAGATGTTTATTTTATCCATCATTTGTTATTTTCATATATTTACTGAATGTACATATGAATCAAATGCTTTTCTTATTATTTACATATATCATAACAAATTTCGCAATATGCTTTTCTATCGATCAATGTGATCAATAAAGAATTAAAGTTCATTTTATATCAATAATAATTTATCAAGTTTGTTTATTTTAAAAAATTTTTTCAATAATATTTAATAATAAACCATGAAATATCTACCATAATCTTTTGATCTTTGATCCATTATATAGCAAGCAAACCAATATCTAATTTTTTAATGATAATTGATAATAATTGAATGAAAATTTCATGTTACGAAAATTATCTGTATTTGCCAATTTGTTAAATTCTCTGCTATTTACCAATTCATCTATCCTCCAAGGTGAACATATAGCTTTTCGGAGTTTTGAAGGTCGTTAAAACCTCTTTACAATCCATTTTCCACATACACACACACAAATATTTATATGCTCAAAATCATCCCTCTTCCTCTTCTTCTTCTTCTTCTTCTTCTCTATGAAATGTTACTTTTTTTTT
>NW_018111944.1:0-917 GCF_000183805.2 Loa loa | reverse complement strand
AAAAATGAAAATTGAAAATAAGAAGGAACTGATATATGGAAGTGTTTAACCTATTAATACAAAACTAATTAGCTATTAAATGCAATTTATTCATTCTTTTCGCAATATTCCCATTGTTTTTCGAATTTTCACAGAATTTCAATTTAAACAGATAGGATAAATTGTGGAAATGAAGAAATTATTTCTTTTAATTAAAGTACATTTTTTGTTATTAGTAAATGGTTTAAATGAAATGACATTTAAATGAAATTTATTTCACAATTCACCACCGGTGAACATTTCAAAAGTATTAATTGCTTGTTTTACAATGTCAATCACTTTTTAGTTACTCTTTCAATTTTTCTGCTCATTTTTCCCTCTCTTTTGATCTGCCTTGTCACATTTAATTTGTGTCATTAAATTAATTCTTAAGCTTGCTATGAATGAATAATATCAACTGGCGCACCTGAAAAGCTTCGTGATTCTTTTGATATTAGCATGTTTCCCGATATGTCTCCTGCAGTATGTACTCCCACACTTAAAAAAGTTACTTTCTCACGAATTGCTTTCGAGATTGGACTCAACAAATACTACTCGAATTATTTTATTGTCACAATATAATGGAATTAGGCGGAATAATGGGATGGTGTGACATCTTGTACTTAAGACTTATTGTAATGATTTCACATCACTATGTTTCTCTTTGTTCCTTTTTTCTTTTGATCTTTGCTTTTTAGCAATCTGTTCACTATTGTCTGATGTCCTTTTAAGTCTACCAATCGTTCGGGTACCCCTGTGCGATTAGTATCAATATTTATGCAAGAAGTCTTTAGACCTTCTATTTTGGAGATCATTGTTCAAAATGACGGCAATCTTCAGTTGAGATGCAAGCCTGAATAATAACTGTCACATCGTTTACGACTAGAATAAGTCGAAGG
>NW_018111943.1:0-918 GCF_000183805.2 Loa loa | reverse complement strand
TTATATTGTAATGTAATAGTATAACTATCAGTAAGTATAATGTAATAGTAAAACTATTGTATTATTGCACATAACTTTCAAACTATCAACTGGTGTTATTTATAATTATCCTTAGAGTACCATAATGTGGTATAACTTCAATGTTATAATATAACTTTACAGTAATATTTCAGATATAGCCATCACAAATATAAGTATAATATATTACAGCAAATTTAGTAAAACATAGGTTTTATTTAGTTATTTTGTTTCAATGAAATTTATAATTTTGTTGAATATGTGAGTGTTACTTTATGCATTAACATGTATCAATCGATCGATTTACCATTTTTCGAGCAAATTGTTTTAGCGATTCGCGGAATCCTTTTCAAAGAAACTTCAAATGATGACAAATTGATCGAAAATACCATTTATTGATCAATCGATAATTCTACCGCAGGATCAGATCCTTTTTGCAGCATACCAAAGGTAGAATAAACTTCATGGTTCTGTTATTTTATTTTACTACAACAACCGACTACGACTGATTAAAATTACAAATAAGAATTAAAAATTTCAAAAATAAATGATGGATAAATTTTATCATTTTATAATAAATGCCTCGATAATATAACATTATATGATTTAAGTAAGGTGTAGCTACATCTAATTGAGTTAGTATTAGGAAAAGAAATGGAAAAAAAAGCTTAATATTATAAGCAATTTTTTAAATTTTTTAAAAATTATTTCAAGGCAGGAATGAATTTGCCTAGAGCAGGACAGAATTACCGATCAAAAAGTAATTGCAATCTACAGGAATGGTTATATCCTGAATATTGCCAGAGTAGATTTATTTCTTAAATCAAGACAGAATTACTGATTAAAAACTAGTTGCAATCCACAAAATTATATCAGGAATTCTCCACGGGCGATTCCTGG
>NW_018111941.1:0-918 GCF_000183805.2 Loa loa | reverse complement strand
AGAGATATCATTCATTCATTCATTCATTCATTCATTCTAACCTAAATGGGAACAAACATGAAAGAAGGATTCATTCTTAAGTGCTTTTCTCTTCAAACCCTTTGATAAATGCGATTTGTCTTGGGCGCACTTTTCAACTTCAATCTATATTGCACCATGAGGACATCAATGTGAATAAATCACTTGTAGTAGTATGACAGGGGAAAAATAGAAATCGAATATTAAAATGTATTTAACATCATAATAAATAATAATAATAATAATAATAATAATAATAATAATAATAATAATAATAATAATAATAATAGTAGACAATAATAATAAAAATAATAATAATAATAATAATAATAAAATAATAATAATAATAATAATAATAATAATAAAATAATAATAATAATAATAATAATAATAATAATAATAATAATAATAATAATAATAATTAGTGATTGAAACATTTCAAATATGATATATTATTCTTTTCTTTTATCAAAAAGTAAGAAGCCATGAAAAATTAAGTTTTTTTTGAATATAAAAATTTTTCCAATTTTAGTTTTAAAATTTGAAAACCATAGGTTAGATTTAAATTTAAATCTTGCATAATTTCTCTATTTAATCTTTATATTAAAACTTACGAGATTACACACCGTATAATAATCGGAATATTCAATGAAGCAGCTGCTTGATGCTGTTGTTGTCATAAACAAGGAAATTGATGTGGAACCTATTTTTGAAAGGGAAAGGAGACGGTAATTGAATCAAGCTAATCAGGAAGCGCTGAGGTCAAAGGGTATGCAGATGGTTAGGGAACAAATATACATACAGGCAAATATATATACACAAATAAACATTACAGATAAAACTTAATCGAAAATATCAATAAAACAATAAATAATATAAATAATAAAACAATAAATAATA
>NW_018111940.1:0-919 GCF_000183805.2 Loa loa | reverse complement strand
AAAAATGCTTTTATGGTTCTAAAATTTTTTTATTATTAAACTAATGAAAAGTTCGAAAAATTTTTAATAAAAGATGAGTTTTTAAGTGAACAAAAATATTTTAATAAATATGTTTTAAAAAGAAAAAATATTTTTGTAAATGCATTGATAAGATTAAGAACAAATTAAAATATAAAATGAACGAAAGTAAACAAAATTATGCAAAAAAAGCGCATTTTTTGATAAGATATAGAAGCTTGATAAGATGATAAGACGCCTACATTTGGTTGATAAGATGAATTATTTGATAAACTATTTGATAAGATGTTTATAAGAGTGATAACTGACAGCAGGCTGTATTAAAGTTTCTAATTTTCTGATATCATTAATTAGATTTAATTTGAAATCGTTGCATTTTTATTTTCAATCGATATCTTATCTGAAAACATTCAGTATTTTGTTTTGATTAATAATGATATGATAATGATAATTTACAAGAAATAACAGAAATAATAATAGAAATGAAAAGTTTTTTTGTTTTAAAACTTAGACAAGCAAAAAAGTTTATTTTTTTCGAAATTTTATAAATTTTTCGTCATTCACGTATTTTAACAGAAAATACTTTTTATAGTTGCCTTTATTCAAGATGATGTAATTTAGACTAATTTTTGTTTTTCAATCAAATGCTATCAAAATAAAACAAACGGTTTTTCATGATTCAAAAGAAAAAAAAACAAATCCGAATTATATTTATTAGTAATAATCTGAATAGCAATGAACTGATAAGTTTTCATATTGTAATAGTCTGATAAGGAAATAATAGGAATCTGATGAAAGGTTTTTGTATTGTAATAATCTGATAAGAAATAATAGGAATCTGATAAAAGGTTTTGTATTGTAATAATCTGATAAGAAAATAATAGGAATCTGATAAAAGGTT
>NW_018111939.1:0-919 GCF_000183805.2 Loa loa | reverse complement strand
AAAAAAAAAAAGAAAAGGAGTAAATTGAAAATTCAAAGAAGGAATGTTATCATATATAATCTATGATATCTAATAAATATGGGTATGCTCGATATATTTGCATGGGTATGTTACCAATACTAATATATGCCTGTACCGGAAGTGTTCATGGTCATCAGATGGCTGTTCCATCTAAAACTGTCATTTCTTCACAAACGCCCACACATTCCTTCATTCATAATAATTTCGCTCCTTTTTTTTCCCCTGATTCCCGAATTTACTTATTTCATTTGTCCTATGAAGTGATTGTTATTATATATATATATGTTTGTGAGTTTCTTTCTCTCTTTCTTTTACTTTTTTTATTTTATTTTTATTTTATTTTTTTGTCCTTCATTTGTAAAATTTTGTGATATTTGCGATTAGGATAGTATTTCATCATCATTACCATCATTATCATTATCACTATCATTATCATCATCATCATCATCATCATCTGTTATACGATCTCTTCATATATTTTCTTTCTGTTATAAACATTGAAAATATATATGATTAAAATTAAAGATTTTCAAATAAGTACAATCAATTGGTGATCGATAGTAATGATATTTGAATGTTATACGGTATTATTCGATATTTCGATACAGTAAATTTTGTAATTTAACGAATCTATAAATGTAATAAATGGTATTATTGAATGAGTAAGTTACTTTTATTGGAAGCATACACTTATATTTACCCATTTATTTTACCTAAAAATGTTCACTTCAATTGTTACTGAAATTTATGACTAAAAAATTGATAATTTTTCAGAAAATAATAAAATATTATTAAATCGTTGAATAATTTTTGTAAATACAGCACCGATTAATGACATTTTCTTAGTTTTGCAACTTTTATGGAAGAATGAAAATTTAAAACTTTGTTAAGCAACGGC
>NW_018111938.1:0-919 GCF_000183805.2 Loa loa | reverse complement strand
AATCCAATTACATAATAAGCATTGTAACAAGAACAGAGGGAAGATTAGCATGTAAATTGGACATCCTTTGTCATTAAAATAAGGATGTGAAATTTTGTTAGACAAAGATAACAAAAGAAACGTATGGGAGATAATTTTAAAGAGTGTAAGTTGGTGAATGAATGCAGTGATGAATCATTAGAAATATTTTAAGCATTTAATGTATGATAAATTCTTTCGGTTTTTCCGACACTCCCTACTGAAGAGAAGAAAAAGGAAGTTTTAGGGATATATTTGAAGAGATCTATTTGATTTGAATTTAATTGTAATAATAAATTTTGGTGTTGTCCATCCTTTAAAGTAAGTACTAGTTCTGCTTCAGTAGGATTTGCCCTTTGTTGCGATCGTTTGAAACATTTGAAAACTATACAGATTAGCTTCAATTTTAGATTAACAATAACCAGAATTGACGTGAGGATAAAAATAGAAATACAAAAGCTAACGAGCTTCCAGTTCGTTGTAAGATTATTCAATTCTTCTTGTATGAATTCCGAGGTCTTATCAGTTCCATATTCAAATTGGATTGATAACTCATTACTTTTTTGATTGATTTCATCCGCAAGGCTCCATGTTGGTCGAACATATTGACCATTACGAAATTGTTGTTGTTATGATAGGATTTCTAATTCGGCCGCTATTTTTTCAATTTTGAATTGATCGATTATACCGCTGATCAATTTAGTTGGTTTGGGAACATCGATTTTTAGTTTACAAGGAGCTATGAATAAAGTTCCATTAATCCCTTTTACTATTATATCATCCTTTTGTAATATCAGGTTACCTGCTAAAGTAACTTGTATCAGTAATGAAAAAGTAATGGTAACCATTAGCGTTATTGAACTTGCCCTTTGTATCATACTTGTTTGCAGTAGTTTCTGTT
>NW_018111937.1:0-919 GCF_000183805.2 Loa loa | reverse complement strand
TATATATATATATATATATATATATATATATATATATATATATATATATATATATATATCATTCAGTATCAAAAGTAGTTATCAGGAGTAACTCCTATGTGTAACGAGGAATTTCATTACTTTTTTTTATCGATGCAATGATAGCAACTTAACTTTTAATTACTTGTAACAACAACAGATAACCATTTCAAAAATTATGCCATATATACCTTACGCATAACAATAGCAAAAGTATATGTTATAATGTATAACGATAACAAGTAGACATCATTCCATATAATATCAAATGCACAAATATATATTATCACATAAATGATGCAAACGAGTTGTAAAACAGAAAAGGAATGAAAGGTTAGTTGTGAGGATACTGACGGGTTACAGTATTATCTTATAAAAACATGGTTGAAAAGAAGGAGGAGACTGAAAAGGTGACAAAAAAAATAAAAATCGCTTTGATTTATGTCATCCAACAGTCCGAAATCGTCATTACAATCAATGCACAAATATATTTCTAGATGTACACGTATTTATATGTATATATGTGTATGCACATATGTGTGTACATGTGTTTGTGTGCATATAGTTTATGTATGTGGGAATGTGTGTGTGTGTGTGTGTGTGTGTGTGTGTCTGGGTATGTATGTATGCGTGTGTGTAATTTGATCGCTGCATTTTGACAAGCGGATTGTTAATTGTACGGATTGTTGGATATACTAGGTATATTATGGCTGCGGGGTTTTTCGTATCTTACCATATATATTATGAATGTAAAGTTCTTTTTTTTCTGACATATCATTTCAGTGCTCGTGCTTTGGATATTTGCTTCAGATCTTCCTTCTCTTCATTTCCATCCTGTTGTCATCCCAGCACGTGTTACAGTAATCTTGAAAGCAAAGGACTTTTCTCTTGACCATTACTA
>NW_018111936.1:0-920 GCF_000183805.2 Loa loa | reverse complement strand
GCAAACACATCTTTAACTATCAAATCGAGATGAGTCATATTTATGAAATACCATGATTTGACATTATGTTGCAAATTAGCTGAAAGAGAAATTAACCGAAAATTTCTATAGCAATATGCAAATCATTCAGTACCAATACTGGATTAAAAATCACAGGCAGGATTATTCAGTACTGTACAGATTAAAAATTCATTCAATCAGTTTAATGCAAACTATCCACCACTTTCCATTCATTCAAATATTACACCCTTTGTATCACTTTCAGGATTTCTGGTCAACTTCCAGCCAATTTTTGTATATATTATATTCTTTTAATGCTTCCTGTACAAATACGGAATAGGTCACAACTAAATGACGTGTTTCATGCAGCTATTCAGAAATATTATAATACATTCTTTTAAACATTCATTTTTTCTTCAAAGCAAATTCAGCCATGTAAAAGCAATTACTAAGGACCAGGCCTAAAAAATGCAAAAATAATGTACGGATCAAAGTGCTGAAACGAAATTAATTAAACAATAACTGCTTCTAAAACAATAACATGAAATCAGTGAGAATCGTAAGGGTTGCTAATAGTATATTGTGAATACCAATGAGTAATGGTATCATGAATCGCGTTCTTTTCATCGTTGCGGGATATTTCGGGAATTAGTACCTTAATGAAAGAAGACATTGTGAATTCGAACACATTTTAACGTGTGAAATTCAAGATTAACAGAAACTGAAATTGTCCCTTTCCGGAATTTGGGGAAAAGGACTGATGATTGAATGTTTTCAAAAAACATAACAAATCACTGATTTCAGCATCACACTTGCTTTTTGCTTTGCAAAAGCAGAAGCGAAAACTGAATAAATTTGTAGGAAGCAAAGCAAATATCAATGAATTCGTTTTAAATCCGAATAATCTTTGCTCCAAACAA
>NW_018111935.1:0-920 GCF_000183805.2 Loa loa | reverse complement strand
CAATTTTTTTATTTAGTCTAAGCTATCCTCCTTTTTAAGGCAATAAATTTAACATGACAATGTTAGCACTTCGATTTGGAAAATATTGAAAAAAAAAAAAAAGGAATTGACTAAGGAAATTTGGCTTTACTAATTATGTTTGTAATGGAAAAAATGGCGAAATGATGTGACAGGAAAGGATGACAAAATGTCAAATATACTGTAAAAATTATATATTTCATCAAATTTTGCCACTGTAATTATTATTTCATTTTTCTTTGTCTCTTTTTATCACTAATTAGTATGCGTGGTTTAATATTCCCTTCCCTCTTTTCCATTCTTCGTTAATTTTAATTTCATAATTTAATCTTCTTTTACTTTTCTCATATTCTAAATTCAATTTTACATTTGTACTTTCGTTTTTTTTTTCCACGTCCTTTATCTAATTTCAATTTTATAATTTTCTTTTCTTTTCCACTTCCTCTTCCTTATTTCAACCTTTCCTTTTCTCTCCCTCTCCTTCTCTCTTTCTCTCTCTCTCGCCCTCCTCTCTTCCATTTATCTTCATCCTTCATTTAAATTGTATAAATTATGTTTATTTAATTTTTTTTTTGAATGAAAAAAAAAGGTTGAAAAATTGTTGTTTTAAAATTAATCGATGTTGCTAAATAAATGGATGGATTTAAACTATGATAAATAATCAAATAGAAAAGAATGATAAAAAAAAAAATTAATCGGATAATACTATTTAAAAGATGAAACAAAAAAAAAAAGAAAAAAAAAAGGAATCACTATATAGAAATTTGATGATCAGATTTGTGATTTTTAGAATGCAATGAATTCATGGAAAGAAATTCTTGAAATGATAAAAGATAAAAGAACAAAGTATTAAAGATTTTAACGAAAGCATGATTCACATGTAAGGAATTTTTTCATAAAAA
>NW_018111934.1:0-920 GCF_000183805.2 Loa loa | reverse complement strand
TTTGTTTAGAAATGCCTTTGTTAGCAATTACATAAAATATCTAACTAAATGCAGATCGGATCTTCTCCTTTGTATCTTTTTGTTCGATGGGCATGTTTTTTGTTATTTGGCTTTCAACAATTTACGATGTTTAATATCACCGCCTTTCACTTCCTAACATATGTAAGCCTATCCAAAAATAAAAAAGATCCCTTTTTTCGGATTGGATGCCACATCAACGTTATTAACAGGAAATTGTATCTCTGCTCTTAATCCAACTGTCCAATTATTACCAAATTTAAAGTCTATTGGCTTGGTCAATATTATTGCTTAAAGACATCTGCATATTATCCTGTCAATAAAGAAGTTTTTTGGTCACTCTCCTACACAAATAAATATCAAATATATCGTTGCTGAAATTATTTAACTCAGATAACCAAACTTTCACAACAACTAATATCCATATGAAGCAAAAAATGAATAACTTATAAGCAAACGATAACAATGATAATAACAGGAAACTATTAGCAATAAAATAATGAGCAAGTGACAAGAATTTATCTAGCAGAAAATACAAATAATCAACCACATCAGAAATAACAGCGCCTTTTCCAACCTAAAATGCACCCCTCAGCTTCTTTTATGTTTCTTCTTGTATACTTTTAACGAGTCACAAGTCATGTAACCTTTATTGTATACAATACAAGTGAAGGTTGGCCTATTTTTGTCATGTGCTGCTATGTTTCTTTCAAATGTTTCTGTTTGTGTCTTTGCAAACTACTTTTGTATGCGAAACTTTTCTTGCATATTTCACAAATGTACGGCATTTTACCAGTATGAGTCCTCCTATGCTTTTGCAAATCGGATGACTGAATGAAACTTTTGTCGCATATTTCACAAATGTATGGTCTTTCGCCAGTATGAGTCTTCCTATGTCTTAT
>NW_018111933.1:0-921 GCF_000183805.2 Loa loa | reverse complement strand
TGTGAGCTGAAGCATCTGTTGTGAAAGTTTTGATCTGAGTTGAATAGTTTCAGCAACAATAAATTTGATATTTATTTGTGCAGGAGAGTGACCAAAGAACTTCTTTATTGACAGGATAATATGCAGATCTATTTAAACAATAATATTGACCAAGCCAAACAGACTTTAAATTGATAATAATTGGACAATTGGATTAAGAGCAGAGATGCCAAGAGATTTCCTGTTAATAGCGTTGATCAGTGGCGTCCAAAGAACAAGAACCCTTTATTATTTTTGGATAGGCTTATGTATATCAAGAAGTGAGAGGCGGTGATATTAAAGACCGGAAACTGTTTAGAGCCAAATTATAAAACATGCACATCGCAACAGATTCAATGAGAAGATTAGATGTGAATTGGGAGAAGATATGGTTTTAGATAAGTATTATAAGCAAAATTATTTCCTGTACGAAAGGAAATGCAAGAAATGAGCTCAGATAAAACCAGAAAAAACTTAGGAATTTAATGGGAAATAAATCTAAAGAATGTAAATTTAAACAAATATGTGAGATAAATGGTAAACCATGAATCATGGAAAACATTCCTAATTTTATTTGTATAATTATAAAATTTTAGTTTTTCGCGACTTTCGTGACAGCATCATAAACGATTTTTAACTTAGTGGTAGTTTTCCCTGGATTGCGAATATCATGATGTGGCAAATAATGAATAATTCTATCTTGATTCATATTTGGTTGTACTTCTTCCATTATACCTGCACGTAGTTGCTCTCGCATTATTTTATCATATTCTTGTAATTCCTCTTTATGCGACTGAAGTCGTGCTATCAGCATTCGTAAACGGTTAACGCATAATCCGTAATTATCGCTCAATTTGTCTTTGCATGGTTTCCATGGCCAACGTACTTCATATCTCCCCTTCT
>NW_018111932.1:0-921 GCF_000183805.2 Loa loa | reverse complement strand
CGATGTCGAGAACTCTAATTATTGTGTTATTATTGTCATTCAATTATGTCGTTATTCGCAATAATGTTTTACATTTCTATGTTTATTCCTTACACAATATTCAAAAATTTTGTCAGTGGAAAACAATCTATGTGGATGGAAACATAATTCAACGATCACGTCTTTGCGCATCAACAATCATGTCTTCGTTGGAATAATAACCGCAAACAAATTATAATTTTTATTGTTGTAAACAATAAAAATGAAAGGGAAGCAACTTTAATACTAAATAATAAATATTATGGTAAGTGCGCATTTGCGTACTTACCAAATTCATAAGTACGCATAAGCATTTGCTAAAGATACATTTTTACGTTTTTCCCGTTAATTTAAATTTGTTTAACTTTCCTGTGATGCCAACTTCTGCTAAAAATTGTTGAGTTAGCATTTGCTTGCTTACTTTTGTTGCTTTATTACCTTAATTTTTGTTGTTGTAAGTGCATTTTATATGTTTAATTGTTCACTTCTGAATCTCTGCGTATCACCATCAATCGGTTTATGTCATTGCTATGAAATGTGGGATAAGTAAGAGAATAAATATAAAGCAAATCAGAAAGTTAAATGTCATAATGACAATATAAAATTGGTTGTGGCTTTCTGATGGTACCATTGAAGACGATGCGCAGTTTCTGATTCTTACGCGCCTTTTCGTGTATTTGTCGAAGCGTATCTTAACTGCAAATCTCTTTTCATTAGGTCTAACTTCTATTTTAGATGTCTCATTGCGCCAAAAAAAGTGAATAATTTGTTTCGCTTCGTGTATCGAATGGTATGCTTTTTTGCTTACCTTCCATGTTTTAAATATCAATGACGATGTGGCCAAGAGTGGAACGGAATATTTGTTTCTTTTTTGGCGTTTCCAAAGTTGGTTGAAATATCACT
>NW_018111931.1:0-921 GCF_000183805.2 Loa loa | reverse complement strand
AGAAGAGTTCAAAAACCAATAAACGAAATTCGGTCAAAATTTACTTGAAATATTTTATTTTTAGCATAAAATATTTATTAGGAAAATTTGCAGGCATATTTTCCCGTGCATAAGTCAATCATATTCTTATTTAAATATTTATTTCAATCGTAAATTCGACGAGCCTTATATCAAATGCAGTCGTTTCTTTACATTTGATACATATGATGAAGTGATGCTCATCGAGGATCATTCATTTTTTGCACCGGAAAATAAAACTCTCAGAACATTGTACGAGCAGGGAGAAAAGTTACACTTAATAGGGTAAGACACAAAAATTAAAACTATTTCCATTTGATGAGTAGTAATTGATACAAATTTTCATACGTATAAAGTATTATATAACTGATAATGATAATAATAACAGTAATATTGGAATAATAATAATAAGAGTGATAATAATATATTAATAATAGTAGTAATAGTAATAATAATGATATTAATAATAATAAAAATTATAACAATAATAATATTCAAAACAGTGCATATATGCATTTATTAAAATAAAATGTATCTTTAAAATATATCGCAAAATTATAACCTTTTGTATTGGAATGATTTATTAAAATAAATAAAATATTTTGATAAAATGCATAAAATATGTGAAATGACGACAAATTACAAAATAAATTTAAAAATATTCAAATTTCTTTCATTTTTTCCTCTCAAATTTTAACAGATATACTTTATTTCAGGCAAAACTATAACAAGACTGTACAACATGGCTGTATTCGAAAAGTATTTCTACCACTTCATGATCCATTCTGCACATTACTTATACCAGTCCTTACCAATCTTATTCAATGTTCTTGTTTTCAGAGTCCACTTCTACAACAGGTATGTAACATAATGAATTATATTACGGTAATTCTTACTGTATGT
>NW_018111930.1:0-922 GCF_000183805.2 Loa loa | reverse complement strand
TATTATTATTATTATTATTATTATTATTATTATTATTATTTATTATTAATTATAATTATTACCACTATTATTATTAATTACTACTATTATTAAATTATTACTATTGTTGTTATTGCCTTTTTTGTTTTACTTAATTTTTTCACTTATCAATGATATAATTAATTAAAAATCATTATCATAACACATCAACTGATAACAATTTAATGTTACAATTAGAAACTGAAGCGGTCAATCGCTCCTAAGTTTAAAAGCAATTTAAAAAAGCAAAGTACAATGCGCGCATTCCTAGCTTCTGGTTATTTTCCCCGTCTTGCACCCAAAAAAAACCTTTGCAGGGAAAAAGTAAATGCGATGAATAAATGATTCGAAAAGGAAATGACAAATAACAAATAACCTTCAATAATTTGAAAAATTTCTCTCACTTCATTATGTTAAATTATAAATGGTCCAAATGATAAAATAAATATTTCAAATCATCTTTTCGAGGTGAAAGTTACAAGGTGCAAAAGAAATTTAAAAGTTTTGCATGTGAGTAAATAAGTAAAAAGCGGAGGAGTAATTAAGTAAATAAATATTCTCTAGAGATGTAATTTGACAGAAAAATGAATGAATGGATTAATGAGGAACAAGAAATGAGAAAAAGAAGTTACGTTTTATTGAAGTCATTTAATTTGCTATTTGTATATCCAAAAAAATATCAACTTAAACAAACAGTGAGAAAGGACAATGAATTAAGCAATAAATTTCCATTTCTAACAATTTTTTCCTTTTCTTCCATTCTTCATTAAGTAAAATTTCATTGTGTATGTATATGTATGTGTGCATGTGTGTGTGTGTGTGTGTGTGTGTGTGTGTGTGCGTGTGTGTGTGAATGTGTGTACGTGTATGCGTGTATTTATTATATATATATATATATATATAT
>NW_018111929.1:0-922 GCF_000183805.2 Loa loa | reverse complement strand
ACTTGATCCATGATAATATTAGCAGTCTAGTCACTAGATCTACTTGATCCATGATAATATTAGCAGTTCTAGTCACTAGATTCACTTGATCCATGATAATATTAGCAGACTAGTCACTAGATCCACTTGATCCATGATAATATTAGCAGTTCTAGTCACTAGATTCACTTGATCCATGATAATATTAGCAGTCTAGTCACTAGATTCACTTGATCCATGATAATATTCTTCAACAGGTTATGACATCTATGAAATCCTTCTTCAAACATTAAAACCATTATCACAATTATTCATCTGTGTCAACAATCAAAGAAAGAAACAACCTTGACTTCCTTCATTAATAGTGATAACTTCACATGCAAACATTTTATGGTGTTTAGTTTTGACATGCGTCACGAAATGGTCATACTTCGTTTGTTCGGTAATCGAAATGGTCATACTTTGATTATTTGTTAATCGAAATGATCATTAAATAAATTGCTCGATAAGCGAAGTGTTGACAGTCAAACTTTGATTGTTTAATAATGCTGTTTTTAGAACAAACTGTACCACTTATTGGTTCTCAATATGCTTAATTAAATTTTCCGACTTTCGTTGTTAGCTGTTGATTAGTCGTCTTACAAATACATATGTGTCCCATCATCTTTGCCTAAAAGCTTCCTATGGATGACAAACATTTCAGATCACTTCGAAATGCGAACCTGAACTGGATATCGTGCAGTATTTACATGTGAAGCAATCCACTATTAAAAAAGTAACGTATCCGGAACAACGGCAAAGATGAAGTGAATTTAAATTGACGTGAAATGCGGAATACAGAATACCGTTTTTTTTTTTTCTAAATCATTTTTAATTTCTTCCATACAGAAATTATGATTATTACAAAAAAAAAAAAAATACTATATATATATATATATATATA
>NW_018111928.1:0-923 GCF_000183805.2 Loa loa | reverse complement strand
TAAAACTGTATTTCGTACAAAGCCAATTCAATAAAATGATAATATATTTTTTGTGTTTGTTTCAAAAAAACTTTAGCTTTAATCTTCCAGTGATTCGTTCTTTTTACAACAAAAGAATGAAACGGTCTGGTAATTTGTTTTTTCTTTTTATTTTTTTAAAATATCGCAGAAAAGAGGAAAACGAAAAAGAAATGGTATAAGTATGAATTGATGAAATTATTATCATATTTCCAAGTAATTAAAACTATCATTATTAGTGTGTAACAAGCTCCATATGAAAGCATATGGAAGGGAATTACGATGGATCAGCTATTGATAAGTGATAATATATCCGGGATAGGTTCATCATCACTCCTTTGTCAAATAATATTGATGAATAATGATGATGGCGGGTGTAATTTAATGATTGGAAAGGTTATGGGGGTATAATTTGGAGTGATTCAATGGAAAATCAATATTGCTATATTTTAACATGGGAAAAGTTAAATATGACGATGAGCACAGTAATATGATTTTGTTTGCAAGCATTCCGAAACTTCTTGAATTGAAGACACTACTTTTCATTATCAGTAGTAGTGTGATTAGAAATCATGATAATGTTGTATTACGGAAGAAATAAGATTAAAAAGGCCACAAATCTGATTCAAGAATTGTTAAGCAGTTGTAGTAGTGGTAGTGATAATGTAGCAATAATCATAGTTGTAATAGTAATAATTAAGTAGTAGTAGTAGTAGTAGTAGTAGTACTAGTACTAGTACTAGTAATAAAATAATAATAATAATAATAATAATAATAATAATAATAATAATAATAATAATAATAATAATAATAATAATAATAATAATAATAATAATAATAATAATAATAATAATAATAATAATAATAATAATAATAATAATAATAATAATAATAATAATAATAAT
>NW_018111927.1:0-923 GCF_000183805.2 Loa loa | reverse complement strand
CAACAACAACAACAACAACAACAGCAACAACAACAACAAAATAATAATAATAATAATAATAATAATAAATAAAAACAAAAACAACAGCAACAATAACAATAGCCATATTATGATAACAGTATTTAGTGAAGATATGAGGAAATGTGTTAAAATATGTTGTGATTAAGCGTACATAATGATTAATTGCATGTTAATTTATATTATTTTAAATATTAATTTATATTATTTTACACTTTTTAAAATTATTTGTTAAGGACGATTTGCAACAATGGGTCTAATCACTGGGCCAATGTGTCATTTTTGGTATAGATGGTTGGAAAAAACAGTGACACATGGTACTAAAGTAATTATAGTGAATAAAAAAATTGCATGTGATATTGCCGTATCACCTATTTTTGGATCAATATTTATATCCGGTAGCTATTTCAATATTTATTTATATTATGTGATATAATGATAATGTAGCAGAAATAATTGTATAAATGATTTCCGGAAACTCCGGAATAATATCCTGACGAATACTATTGTGCACATACAGAGAAAAAAAAGTAAAACATAAAATATTTCCTTTTTTTTTTTCAATGTTTGATTTAACATTGATGAATGTGAGGAAAGAAAAATTTTTAAAAAATGACAAAGATTTGAATAATTGTTCAAATCATCAATTCTTATTATTTTATAATGCATTATATTCGATCAATTCATTTCTTTCTATTTTCATTTTAAATTTTTGCAAAGATTTTAAATTAATTATGCTTTATTTTAATTAATTTAATTTAAAATGAAATTTAATTGTTAAATGAGGAAAAAAATCAGCAAAAAAAACGAAATTTTCAGGATTTCGATGAGATTTTAAATCTTTTTTTTTTCGAATTTTTAATTGTCCTAAATTACGTAAAAGAATGCAGAGTTAAGTCTTTGTT
>NW_018111926.1:0-923 GCF_000183805.2 Loa loa | reverse complement strand
CACTCTAAATTCATTGTAATTTCCTTATTTTAAAAAATCTGATCAAATAATATTTAGCACTCTAAATTCATTGTAATTTTCAATTTTTCTAGTGCTAATTAAACAAAGATGTATTTTCGATAATTTAAAAAATGTGACTAATAGTCTAACTGCTTGTCAATAAAATTTCACATATCCTGTTTTTCCGAATAATATTGTATACTTCTCACGAACAAGTTTCCTTAAGCTTGAGATATTCAGAAATAAACACTTAGAAGTAAATATTTGGGATTTGTGTAACTTTCGGAACTCTAAATTGTAAATCATATAAATTATAATCTGACCGTATTTCGGGCACGTATTGGGAAGTGAATCAGGTATCAGCTGATTAATATTACAAACGATATCACGAGCTTTTACGCGACATTCCGCCGTCTTCATTCTGGACAAAGCACTTACTGTCAATGATCCAGAGAGAAATTCACATGATGGCAATTTTTCGGCAATAATTTGCGATTGATCTATTTCTTCACTATCATTCGAAGTGGTATCCTCAAATAAAATTTACCTGATTCAAACATAGGTATTTACTCGAAAATATTCTGAAAATCGACTATGTCTATTAACAGATACATCTTAATATGCATTGCAATTTACAATTCATTCATTCCCTTTAAATGGTTTCAACTTATTTAAATTTTACTAAATTAAAATTTAGTTTATCCTTAACTCAACACAGCACTCTTCGCATTACCTATTTAATAAATAGAATATAAATTTGATAATTTATCCTTTCATTCGTTAACACCCTATATTTGTAACAATTTGCCATCTTTACAAAAATTCGATAAAACTGATAAACGAATCAAAATTAGTTGAAAAAAGGCGCAATCTTTGAGTGCTTCGGTTATTACTGTACCACACCCACTTTAGTCACTTGATGT
>NW_018111925.1:0-923 GCF_000183805.2 Loa loa | reverse complement strand
CCATGCGTGATGAACTTGCAATTAAGTGTTACTGTTATTAAATTACTGATGAAATGATACTGCCTCATGTGAATTCCTCACTTGATTATAGCACAAATAACATCGAAGTAAACTTTTGGCAACGTCCAATGCAAATTTATATAAAACATACATTTTTATTACATAATTTATATATATTTATAATTTTTATATATATTTGAAGAAACAAATTTATGTATAATGCAATAATATGGAAAATGTAACATTTGAAATTGATAAAATAGTTTTTATTTCTGATCATCTTTCCAAAGATTCCAATTAGGGGACGATATCCTGTCGCATGATACGAGGTCAAGTGCTCCGCTTTGATTAAATGCTTCTAACGGTATCTGTCGGATATTTTCACCTGCATCGCAAATTATTCGTGCAAGACTGAGTTTTTTGATTTCATCAATTTGAAAACTTGTCAGAATTTCAGGATTTTCATAATAAAATCTATAAAGAACAAAATTATTCAACAAAAAATTGATTGTCAATAAATCAGATGAAATATTCAAAAAAAAACGAACATTATATATAAGTTATTTTCAATTAGTTGAAATTTTAATTTTGCCATGAAATTAGTAAAATAATAAAATTTGGAACTTTACTCTCTTACCTATCACCGCTTCGTAATCTTCGAAATTGCTCCGAAATGATACAGGCTAGAGTAGGTCCAATAAAAGCACCTTCTAGTGGATCTTCCAATAAGCCACCAACATACAAATCAATATTTTCTTCAAATGATAAATGTATTTAAGTAAAAAATTTCAAATGAAAAATTTTTTAAATAAAATTCAACTACAGAATGAATAAAAGATTGCATATGTATTATATCGTGTTTATGATTGAAATGTTATCCGTATTGGTTGTATGTTTATTAGAAAGCGGTAAAACATTGTAAT
>NW_018111924.1:0-923 GCF_000183805.2 Loa loa | reverse complement strand
CATGTAATTGTTCTCAATAGACAAAAAGAAAAAGAAAACTCAATAAAAGTGAAATTTTTTTTAGAAAAAAGACCCAAAAAGAAGGGTAGCAATTTGAACTACATATATTTGATCAATATTTCCATTTCCAATAAATTTCTTGATATATAAACTTCCAATATTTCAGAAGTAAAGCTTTTGTTTTTACTTTTACAAAAGAGATATCAAATAGTACTGAATTGATAATTTAAATAATTATCTTATTCGATAAAAATGGTTCTTTTAAAATTTTGAGGCCCTAATTTCTTGCTGCTAATTTGAATTTTCTCATGAAATATAATTGGATTGAATTTTTCAATCTAATGTGACGAAATTGTAGGCAAAATTTTGTGAAACGGAATTATGCACAATATTTTACGGCGGATTTGCATAAATTAATTGTCACAATGCAATATAACAGTTATTCAGTATAAAGGATTAAACTGTGATTGTTATTATTGCATCATTACACGTGGACAAAGATTATTTGTACAGATAGTTTGCCACTCTCATTTGAATGAACATTTACACAGACGATATTTGGACAACACCAAACAAAAGAAGTCACTGGGTTGTCTATATCAAAGGCTCTTCCAAGAATTTCATCCGGCAAGTTCTATTTCATTTATTCTGATAAAAAGTGCCAGCTGCTATCCAAACTTTCGCGTCATAGAATTTTGGAATTTCTAGTAAGCGTGAAATGAGTACTTTTTTAAGAACAAAATTGTCTTCCAATCAAATCTGTATGGATAAAGTTTTCGCAAATACTACTTTGAAACGTTTACAATCCATTTCCAACATGTTATGTTAATCGTTTGAATGAGAGTTGTCCCACCATATTCTTTTTTTTTTTCAACGCTAATACATTTAGAAATCATTTATTTGCTATCTTTATTGCAATTTTT
>NW_018111923.1:0-923 GCF_000183805.2 Loa loa | reverse complement strand
TTATATGTCTAGGTAAATCCGATGGCGCAGTGAACCTCTTCGGGCATGTTTCGCATTTGAACCGCTTTTCACCTGCATGAGTCGAACGCTCCGGATGCTTTCTTTTGATGTTACCTTTGTTTCCTTTGGATTGTTTCCTTTCAATTGTTTGGATGTTGGACGTTTCATTTTGATACCTCGCACGCCAGATTTTCTTCGGCATATTTCCTATACTTGTTTGTTCTCTTCTCACTTCTTGAATTGGTGCGTTCAACGAGCTTGCGTCATTCTGATCAATTTCGTTGAATTCTATTTGTTCCTCTCTCACATAAGGCGCTGCTAGAGCTGATGGTCCAATCCGTCGTTCATACATTCCTGACATTGACAAACCTAACGGTTCCTTTTGTGGTTCCTCAAATTATATGAAGTTATCAAGTTTGAACTGCGCGAAAATTTTAAAACTTTGAAAATATTGCAGCGTTATCTTCTATTCTTTAACTTTAAATGAACTTACGATAGTTTGAGTGTCACTCAGTTGGAAGAGGACGAAAATGATACAGATGAAATGCATGTTGATGAGAGTAATTTCTTGCCAATTCTGAAAAAATATTCAAATTTATTAGTATGCTGAATGATTGCTTATAAGAAACAACACCGAGTACATACTTTTCTAAATATATTAGCGCTGAAAATGAAATTGGTGCGCATTCATTACTTGCATTATTTTTATTGTTTCCTCAAACACAATGAATTAATTCATACTAGAGATTTGGGGGCAGATATTGTTTATATATTATTTATATTTTTCGTCAGATTTATTTATACATTAATCGTGGAGTCCTAAAAATTCGTAACCAAAACATTGAAGAGTAACTGACATTGTTTGTCGAAATAAATGAATAGAACTAAGTTAAAATTTAAGAGAAGACAGTCTAGCAAGTACC
>NW_018111922.1:0-924 GCF_000183805.2 Loa loa | reverse complement strand
GAAATACTAAGTTGTGGATAAGTTTACCAACCGTTAATTATCTTTGTTAATTAGCTTTATAGCTGAATACAGTAAGAAATGGATGATTTACTTGATTTGTCAAAACAATTCTCAACAACTGAACTATTTTCATAGTACGGATTTTGTCCACCTTCATAGTATGGACAAACAAGCAAAAAAGACCAAAAAGGTCTAGGCTCATAGGAGTAAAAGATAATCATCAAGCCCGTTATTTTCATAACGAGGCTGCTACCAAAGTATCAGCAGAATGACCACTATGGAATTAACGGATCTGTGGGCCGTATATCAGGAATAAGGTTTCAGGGGGTTTAGAAGATTTGAAAAGTTTGACTTTTCACGAAACTAAAATTTTAGACTATGAAATAGTTGTATTCACCAAAGAGTTATAACTATAATAAGGTTGATTTGTTTGTAGTAAACAATGGAAGTAGTTGCTTTAAAATACATATAACATGGTGTGACAGGTAACTTCCATGATTGCTTCTCATTATCTTCGATGAACTATCCGATGGCCACTGAGCTACTGGTTTCATCAGGATAATTCACTGGAGTTACCACACTTTTTAAGTCAGCTTAATCAATTAATTTTGTAAAACACGAAATACTAAGTTGTGGATAAGTTTACCAACCGTTAATTATCTTTGTTAATTAGCTTTATAGCTGAACACAGTAATAAATGGATGACTTACTTGATTTGTCAAAACAATTCTCAACCACTGAACTATTTTCATAGTACGGATTTTGTCCACCTTCATAGTATGGACAAACAAGCAAAAAAGACTAAAAAATTTTAGGCTCATAGGAGCAAAAGATAATCATCAGGCCCGTTATTTTCATAACGGGGCTGCTACCAAAGTATCAGCAGAATGACCACTATGAAATTAACGGATCTGTGGGCCGTAT
>NW_018111921.1:0-924 GCF_000183805.2 Loa loa | reverse complement strand
TTTGAATGATAAAATTGAACTTTTAAAAAGAAAAAAAGAAAAAAATTTTTAATGAAAAAATAAGAATGAATAGAAGAGAGAGAGAAAGAGAAAGAAAGAAAAGAAAAAGTATTTGAGTAGAATTTTATCAAAAAATTTGATAAGGATAGCGGATATAAAGTATATTTGCTTGTATAAAAGCTTTGCTAAAATTAATAGCAATAATAGTGAAAAGGAAGGAGGCAAAGATGAAAGAGATTTGAAATATGTAAAGATTTGGGGTTAATGGGAAATGGGAGAGAGCGGGGGTTATGGGAGGAAAAAGAGGCGGGAAAGAAAATGGGTGGAAAAAAAAATGAAATTTAGTTAATAACCATTCCAATTTTTTTATCAATTTTAAATAATCCCATTTATATGTCTTTTACCTCCTCTTCCTCCTCCTACTCTTCCTCATCCTTCCGTCTTTTTCCTCCTCAATTCCTTCCTGCTTTTTACTTCTTCCTCCTCATTTCCTACCATTTTATTCCTGCTCCCTTATCCCAACCAATATTTATCCATTTTTTTTTCCCCGCTTCCCTTATTTCATTCATTCATTTATCTCTATTTTCTCAAATCTACTGGAGCATCTCCCGGTTCCTTCCATTTCTTTATCATTTATCATTTATCACTTATCATTTATCATTTCTTATATGGCTTTTTTTAGAATTTTCATCTTACAAAATATTTCTAAAAAAATGTCCTTTCTTTTTAGTTTTATTGCAAAATTACATCGATTATATTTTTATATATTTTCATATTTCATTTTTTTCATTTCTTATATTAAATTTATCAAAAACAAATCGTTTAATATGATTAGTACAAAATAAATTTACAAATAGAAATATTTCGGAAAAAAATTTTTCTTTTTTTTGTTATTCTTTCATTTAAATATTTTTTGGTACTTTT
>NW_018111920.1:0-924 GCF_000183805.2 Loa loa | reverse complement strand
ATTATTATTATTATTATTATTACTATTATTATTATTATTATTATTATTAGTTGGCTTTGCCAGTTACAATAATTAATTACTACAGCAGAATATATATATTTTTACGCATTATTTCATCAAAAATCATAAATGCAAAAATAAAAATTTGTTGAAATTTTTGAATATCAAATATAACACCATCATTTATTTATCCACCTGTAATAAAAATTTTGCATACTAATATTTTATTGAAGGATTAATTATCTGTATTACTTGATAAAAAAAAATAATCATTAAATTCATTAATTGTTACGAAAAGAAGAGCATTTTATTGATTGAACAAATTACAATTAAAGAAAAGGAATTCGTGACATATTATTATTTGCATAGTAAATTATTTGTTTATTTTAGTATTTGACAAATATTTGTATAAAAATGAAATATTTATTTTATAACGAAAGCATTACACATTCATTTTCCTTCAAAATAACTAAAAATTTCACTTTTTTTTGTAGTAATACAAAATTTTTGTATTAATAATAATTTAATTTATAACTTGATATAATTAATATTTTTTAACTTAAATTCCTAAATTAATTATTGCATATTTTTTTAAACTTTTTTTCTTAAACTCAGAATTTTTATTTTTGTGAGAATGGCAAAGAATTTTTAAATTTCCTTTTTTTTGTTTTAAATTGTAATTTTTTTCTTTAAAGTTGCAATTTCTTTTTCTAATGAAATTAACAAACGATTTTCGGCATTTCTTTGCATTTTCAAAAACGGATCATTTGTTAAAAAATGTTAATTAACGGAATGAAATGGCGCCAAGAAACATTTTCATCATAAAATATCCTCCTTGTCCAAATATTTCCTCCGTTTTTTTTGCTTCATTTGCTCTTTTTCTCGTTTTCCTCCCTCTCCCTTCCCCTCTCTCTCTCTCTCTCT
>NW_018111919.1:0-924 GCF_000183805.2 Loa loa | reverse complement strand
AAAGAGAAATGAGATGAAAATATTTGAGAGCAGCGCAAGGCAGGACAGAACAATTGGCCATTGCTGTGAAGTCTTCAGTCCACAGAATGGAATCATAAGCGCCTGTGAGTCAAGATTGATCACAAAGTTTGTCCAAGTAGCTGGGAACTCTATTCTTGCCAGCATCGATCGTTAGTTTCCTCTCTTCCTTTTCCATCTCAGTTCTGCGCCCAACCCTTTGGCATGGATTTGTGTATCATTCGCTGTCATCCACAGTAGCTATGCACCTATTCTCCACTTATTAATTCAAGCCGTTTAAAAAAAGGAAGAAACTAATCGATACCTTAATGCCGCATCTGAAATGCCAAATGGTGAAATGTTGATGACGATTGCACGGGGGCTGTTGTTTGGAGGAATATTAACCGCCAAGGAACTATCCCAAGGAAATGGTTGTAGTTGTCGTGAGGATCTTTCTGGCCTGGCAAACCATTTCCTTTTTTTTCTTCTCTTATATTTTTAAAAATTTTTGAAGTATCAGGATGGATTGCATTTTTAAACTCTTCGAACGATGTTAGCGAAGCTCACTCCTTCCCCGCAACTTTTTAGTCAGAAATCAGTATTTGTCAACTATTGGTGGCATCATGACAGTGATACCGAATGTTGTATTGTTAGATATAAAGACTTGGTGACGTGCAACATACCACACGTCTCTTAGTGATAATCTCATTCCACTGTGTATCATCAAGTACTGAGGAAAGGATTTCTGTTAAAGGGACTGATTAGCAGAAATATCTGCAAAAGAGACAATGTAATTTTTCCGTAGCATGGAAGGTGTACATGGAGGGTCTATTGGATATCGTTATCACTACTTATCAATGTCGTCAATAATCAATTTGATAACAAAATATTAAAATTTGATATACTAAAATTTGAATATTGTTTTGT
>NW_018111918.1:0-924 GCF_000183805.2 Loa loa | reverse complement strand
TTATTTTTAATTTTTTCTTTTTTTTTGTCAGTCAGAGCAAATGTCAATCAGTAACAAAGATCTAATTTATGCATAATCCGGTATTCATATTCGGAACATCAACTTTAATGTCCCATTCATTTTCTTTAATCCATTTGATTTTTGATCTAATCCATTCCATAAGCTAAGTTATTTTTAACTCAATCTTTGGTTCAAATCATTTCAAAACTTTAATAACTGATGAATTCCCTTTTGTTCAGATAAATTAATCAGATTTGATAAATTAACTGAGAAAGTTGACTTATAAGATCTGATTAATTCATCTAAGTTTATTGATTTGATTAATTTTATCGAAGACAAACTTTGTTAAGCTGTCAAGTTGCGAAGTAGTACGACCTCCGGTTGGTATATAGTAAATACTACCAGAATCTTCTTCAATATCAAAACAGTAACAGTAGCATTCGTCGCAAATATCCTGTAGCGATGAACAAAATGATGGAATTTGTTCAGTGAGGAATATCATGACACTGCAACAATAAAAATTTTATGCCAACAAAATTAAAATTATTAAACAAAACTCACAGCTTAGACTATTTCAGATTAATTGGATTGGCAAGTTAGATTTCATTAAATGTGACATTAAATTGACAACCATGTCCATTTATTCGTTCATTCTATTGAAAAATTATTTTGAAAATATTTCAGTGAATGATGGATAATTGTAAAATTAAACTTAATTTTTGTTTTAATTTCTAATTACTTTATTCATCCTAAAGTTATCACCAATATCTTACACATTCGATAAAGTTGATAGCTAAAGAGATCAATGATATTATATCACTACTGCATTCATTTTTCTTTCTCGAAAGAAATCAGTAAAGGAAGATGAATGGTAGTACATATAAATAAATAAATAAATTAAATGAGTAAATAAATGGACGAATA
>NW_018111917.1:0-924 GCF_000183805.2 Loa loa | reverse complement strand
GAAACTAAAAGTAGCCTAGCAAAAGGAGAAGAAATTTTGAACCATATGGTTTGGCAGGTATTAAAAAAGCAAACTGATGAATAGCAATTCTATTTTTATTTCAACATTTTACCAATAAATTTTTTATCACTTTGTTTTCTCATTATAGATTTGTCATAATTAATTAACATATGAATGCTAAATTCATGTCCAGTTAAGATGTCAACAAAAATTGTCACATGTCACTAAAAGTACAAAGAACTTGCATAGTTTCTTTTGATGCAAGATTGTATAAGCCAAGTAAGTTATCAACAAGCATTAGCCTAAGTAAATAAAAAAAAAAAAAAAAGAAACTAGTAGAATTCCTTGACATTTTCTAGAAATTAAAAACCAAAATAATGACGAGAAAAAGGTAGATAAATAAGAAAAGAAACATGATTTTAAGATTGACAAAAAAAAAAAGAAAGAAAATCAAAGATCATCAACATTGATCTTTAATTTCTGGATATTTCTGATAAGCCTAATGATAATACTAGTAGATATTAGTCTCTTTGTTACAAAAAATATATCCAAGAATGACGAAATAAATTAAATTAATTAAAATTATCTATCAAATATTTTCAATAATTTAGATTAAACACTTCTACTAACAGATAACTTCAATTAAATAACATTTTTGTCAACAGTTAAATTCTGTCAACTTTTGTCGACAGGTAAATTATTCAATTAAATAATATTTTCATCTAGAAATATGCCAAATGATTAGTGTTATATTTAATTAATTTGTTATATTTAATTAATTAAATTTATCATCATATTTAATTTAATATTTAATTTAATTTGTTATATTTAATTAATTAAATTTATCATCAGGTAAGGTGTGGTAGACAAAACGAATAGTTCAATTTTCAATTTTGTTAAGTGAAGTTATTTCCTATTCAATGC
>NW_018111916.1:0-925 GCF_000183805.2 Loa loa | reverse complement strand
AGATATGCTGCTGTTGTATTGTCATTATTTTGTATTGTCATTATTATCCTAAGCAAAAAAAGCAAAATCTACAAACAGTTTTTAAAATTTATCTGCAACTTCATAAAACTTTGAAGATCAATTCGCTGCCAACCAAATGATTATAAACGATAGGATTCATTGACAGAAGATGAAACATAATGAATTAATTTAATAATTTATCAAAAAAAAAGTTGATAAAATATCCCACTTCATAACAAACTTCAAATTCTGTCAATTAATGCCATATACAAATCCAGCTGTTGTGCGTTAATGGTACTTCGACTCCACAGCAATTTCAAGCTATCATGAGAAACTGCAGGATAAAAATTCTTATAATCACGATCAGCGGTGACCTAGAATAACAGCACTGAGAATATCAAATAAGCATATTCTGTAATTGATTAATTGATTGATTGAAAACATAATCGGCAATGGTTTGGAAAAATATGACTTTTGGATTTCATGAGGATTTAAATAGACGACAAATTTTTGTATTTCATGTGACTTTCAAACAAATTTTTACTGAAATCCATACCTGTTCTAGTTCGCTTCCATCAATGTTAACAGCAAAAATGTTGAATGTATCATTTAAAATGCCATTTGAAGTAAATAAAACTCGTTTATTGGTCAGAAATGTGGGCCACAAATTTGTCCCACTTTTCGTCAGTCGCCTCAAACCACTTCCGTCAGTATGCATCAGAAATATTTGTGTATCAACCAGTTCAACAGCATTATATCTGCAAAAGTACACATGAATGAATAAATATTCTAACAATAATTAATAATAATAATAATAATAATAATAATAATAATAATAATAACAATTAATAATAACAATAATAATAAATAACAATAAATAATAAACAATAATAATAATAATAATAATTAATAATAATAATAATAA
>NW_018111915.1:0-925 GCF_000183805.2 Loa loa | reverse complement strand
TGTTGCTTGTAGATCAAAGATCTTTTAACGTAAGAAAGGAAATACATACCGAAACATTAGGAAATGAACGATATGCATATACTAGAAAACAATATAATACATATTTGAGAGCTTAAATCTATTACTAAATCTTCTGTTTCATTTAAAATTGGTACTTATATACAAAACGTGATCCAGAAACCTCTCTGCTATCCGAATAATCAAAATAATGTTGTAGAGTCAGTTTTAGTAGTCTGAAGTAAGATCGAGAATGTATTTTTTGCCTTGACACTAGCATTAGTTAAATTCTATGGAAAAAATTGGTAGAAATATGTGGTTTTGCTAGAATTATTTCCTGCAACATATCCGCAGCTCAACGAAGGATGAATTCTTACATTTCCACCATTGTGCAACCTATCAACAAAATTTGGACCATCTATATCCTCATGTTGTGAAAAAACTATTTTCTTTTATCGAGTCGTTTAGATTTAGAAGGCTTAGCCTTGAGTTAAGATCAAGCAGAACTTGTGAAGACGTCGAATATACGTTGTGAGGACGCAGAGTAAAATTTACCGCTTTATGATATAACACAGGGTTGATCAGAAGGATTATTGAGGAATAACGAGTAGAAAATCGCTTGACCGTGAGTCAAAAGCTGTTGTAAGAATACTATAGAAGAGCACTAGTCCAGACAAAACCTTTTTACAAAAAGGGTTATATATATAAAGAAGTAGGAGTGGTTTACATAAAACGTTAAAGGAGGGTATTCATTTAGACACAAAGGAAACTGTAAAAATCCAATTACATAATAAGCATTGCAACAAGAACAGAGGGAAGATTAGCATGTAAATTGGACATCCTTTGTCATTAAAATAAGGATATGAATTTTTATTAGACAAAGATAACAAAAGAAACGTATGGGAGATAATTTTAAAGAGTGTAAATT
>NW_018111914.1:0-926 GCF_000183805.2 Loa loa | reverse complement strand
TAAATAGAAAAAATTAAGACAAAGGGAAAGAAAATTAAAAATTAAAAATCAAGAAAGAGTGAATAATAAGAAGGATTCAGAATTTAGATATTACAGCAAAATGATCGAAGATATTGCAAAGAGCATCTCTTATAACAGCATTCCTCGGCCACATCTTGTATTAATTCCTTCGCATTCATACTTTTTTTAGTACCTGAAATTTGAAGATTTTAAAATTAAAAAAAAAATAATAAAAAAAAATAAAAATAAAAAAAATAAAAAAAATAAAATAAGAAAAAAGAATTAAAAAAATAATAAAATAATGCCAATAAAAAAAAAGGTTTTATAGAAAGATTAGGCAAAATTCAAATCAGGTAAAGGTTTACATTAAATATAATATAACAGCAAATTGGAGAAATAGTCCAAATAAAAAAAGAAAAAATTTAAGCAATGGATTTTGAAATATCTGAAATTTTAGATATAAATAAAACGAAACTTTTAATTGTTTAAAATTTGAAAAATAACAAAGATAGGAAGGAGGCAAATTATAGGAAGTCTTTATAAATTTATTTGAAGATTTTTAAAAATTATCAAAATAATCTTTATCTTTAATTAAATTAACAATTTTTAATTTTTAAAATGAAGTAAAAAAAAAAGAAATAGAAATTATTTACGATCACTGTATTGTGATGATAGAGCGATTTGAATACATCCATTACAAGCCATTGTGATGAATGATGATACTTGATCGATGCAAATAGTCGTTGAAAGTGTCGCTTTAGACCATTGTGTTGCCATAATGCCAAATAATAGGATGACAATAGCTGGACATTCCATCTTTCTGAAATCTAGCTTTACTTACTGTAACTGAGATTTTTTATTTCCATGTTACCTACCGTAATTGAGATTTTGACATGAAAAATGATTTCACCACAAAATAGTTACTC
>NW_018111913.1:0-926 GCF_000183805.2 Loa loa | reverse complement strand
CAAAGGTAACATCAAAAGAAAACAACAAAGCGTACGACTCACACAGGTGAAAAGCGGTTCAAATGCGAAACATGCACGAAGGGCTTCGTTAAAGTCATCGGCTCTGCATAAACATGTGATCATTCATACCGATATTAAGCCATTCTCTTGTCTGAAATGCAAGAAGAGTTTCAACCAGAGAGGGAACCTGCGTACACATATGAGGATTCACGCTGGTGAGAGGCCGTTCTCTTGTTCGAGATATGGGAAGAAGTTTACCGATCAATCGGGTTGGGTTAGACATATGATGACTCATAGTGGTGAAAAATCGCACGCTTGTTCGGGATGCAATAGAAGTTTCACCCATTTAGGAGATCTGCGTAGACACATGAGGATTCATGACAATGATAGGCCCAGATTCAACTGCACGTATGCGGTAAAATTTTCCTGTCGTAATGCAATTTGAAAAAACACATGAAGAATTGCGTGTAGAACAAACTGATAGACCCATTTTAACAGAAATACGCATTGCTGTTTTGTTGTATTTTCTATAAATTAAATTCATTTTCCGTATTGTATTATTAGCATTTTATTGCTTCGTATGTATGTTTGTATTGTTCCTCTACCATTTCTTTATTATCTCTCTTATCTCAGTGAATAAAATTTCCCACATCGTGTCTACTTCCACTTCGTGTCTACTATCTTGTAATTTTACATTGTATTTTTGCTTATTTTATCCGAAATTCCAAATTTCACAGCAAATAATTCCTGGATAATTAATTACGAAAACAGCTGATTATGAAAATTAATTACGGAAAATGAAAATAGCTGATCATGAATCGTGAATAAAAATAGTTGTTCATACGAAAATAGCTGGTCGTAGAAAAATAATTATGGAAGTGGCAAAATAAGAATTTTATTTTTTCACAAAATAGAACCAATTCATC
>NW_018111912.1:0-926 GCF_000183805.2 Loa loa | reverse complement strand
AATTTGTTTTGTTTATAAGGAAATGAAAATCAATAAAATTTAAAGCAACAGAACAAAAAAAAAAAAAAAACAAACAAACAAAGCAATATCATTTTAATTTGAGAGATTGCATGAATTGAAAGTAATTAAAAAATAGTACTAAACTGTTTGAAATAAAATTAACAAATAAAACGAAAAGAGTTTTTATTGCTAATTGATAAAATAATTAAGAATGGTACGATTGATTTTAATTTTTTTTTTTTTTGAAAGCTAAATTGATAAAGAAATGAAAAGTAATTTAGGAATAGAAAAGAGAAAAATGAGAGAAAGAGAAATGAAAGGAATATATCTTTTAGTAATTAAAAATATTTTAATATCACTAATTAAAAATTTAGCATTAATTAAAGGAAAAATGTAGCAGTAATTTTTTCAACCAATATATTTTATCATTACGATAACGAAGAATATAATTTTTCGTTTTTTTTTTTGAACTGTTAAACGAAAATTTTTAAATGACCTTTGAACCATCATTAATTTTTTGGCATATTTAAATGTAAGCTGCTTATAGTTCATATTAGAATGTACGGAATTAAGCGCATATTTATAGCCAAAATTATACGGGATATGATAAAGTGTTATCAATCAGGAATGGTTAAACTTCCTTTGGTGATCATTATTAATCGGAATTTAAAATTCCGGTTAATGAAAAGAAAAAAAATGATCCGGAAGGAAGCTTAACTTTTCTTGGCTTTTTTTTTTTCATCCATTAACATTTTAAAATATTTTATTATATAATTTAAATACGCATTGCTTACAGAGAAAAATAAATGATATCATATGCTATAACAAATAATGCATACTTAATTAATTTGAACTTTGAACCTTTTAATAATAACGACCTTTTTCTTTTTGTTTTAAAAAAGTCAATTTTTTCCAAAAAAAAAAAA
>NW_018111911.1:0-927 GCF_000183805.2 Loa loa | reverse complement strand
CGTATTCAAATACAGTTAGTATTTAATAAATTTTAACAGTTAATACTTGATTAAGTGTAATTATCATGTAAATTGATTGCTGAAATGTAATTTAAATGAAATATCGATGATGAAATGAGGCAATATTACAGTATTACGGTATTACTTTGAACATAATAATAATGTATAATTTAACGTTGTAACAGTGCATGAATTTTTTTTCAACGATTAATCGGCTAAACAACCTAAAATACAACAATGATAGTAATAGTGATGATAATAATTATGGTATTAAAATCAATTAATCACGTAGGAAGTTTTGTTGACAAATTGAATCCATTCGATTTTGTATGGTAGCATTTGATAAATTTGGATAAAATGATAGAAATATTTCATAAAATTAATTGAAAATGAATGAATGAAATGAGTGGATGGATGACATTTATAAATATGTCTTATATTGAAATATTTCCTTTAAAATGATGATTAAATAGGGAAAATTGATAAGATTAACTAACATTCACCTCATTGTTTATTACATCCAAATTTTAATTAATTTTAATCATTAAACATTGTCTATTCCATTTAGCATATCTATAATGACTAAAATATGTTATTATTTTACTGTATGTCCTGTACTTTAGTTAGTTTTAGTTTTTTAGATTTTTCATCTACTCTTTTAATATATGCAAAATAATTAAATCATATTATTGCTTATTGTATCCGTATTTCAATCAGTTTTATTCTTTGAATTTTATCTATTCCATTTAATTAAAAAAAAAAATGAATAAATAAGCAAATAATTTTAGCTTTCACTTTTGTTATTTTATTTTCGTGCAAAATTTAACAATTAATTTAATTTTAATAAATGTCTCATCAATTTTTCAATTTCATACTTGAAATTTAGAAGAAATTTTAAATGAATAACAAGTATTGTTGGGTAAAATC
>NW_018111910.1:0-927 GCF_000183805.2 Loa loa | reverse complement strand
CACTCTTTGCATGAATTTTGAGATAGACTTGAGTAGTTGTTAATTATTGGAAATATGGTCGACTACTCATAGAAATATACCCGGTAAGTTTATTTCATTTTGTTTAACGATTTTTTTTTCTTGATGTGTGCCACAATTTCTATTAAATATTAGTTGCAACGTAACTAAATATACAAATACTTTTAAATTAGATCTAAAATGAAAGCGCAAAATTTGTTTTATTTTTAATGGAGATGAAACATCAATTGTACAATAACTGAAGCTGGCCTGATTTCAAAAAATTGAGGTGCGAAAAAAAAATTAAATGAAAATGGTACCTAAAATTAAAAAGGACAATTTTTTATTGTTTGTGACATCGTTTTTATTTTTCCCTGAAATTTCAACAACTTAGAAAGGTTCTCTGTTAGTTTGAATTCATTTTCCCATCCTGTCTTCACTTTAAAAACGATGCTGTCGTTTTTTGAGGCAATGATAGGTTTTTTTTTTTTGAGGCAGTGAGAAGTTGTTAAAGTAAGTAAGCAATTATTTCACTATTAATCTTTTAACAATATTCAAAAATGTTATTTAAAATTTTTTTTTGCACAAAGTCTATTTTACGGCATGAAATAGCGGAATCTCAAGTAACTGTGTCACATCAAGTAACTGAATCATATTTCTACAGATAGTAAATTATTGTTCGATATGTAAGTGAGTTAGTAGTAAAACTTGTTGAATTCATTATTATTAATATTTAGGAGTAAGCCTTTGATCTTCAGTGTCAGAAATGAAAATTTCTATTTGGACATATCAAATTGTTTTGCCAACAATTGGATTTAATGATGCATAAATGACTGGCCGTCGTTTAACTCAACCGTTCTTCGTATTATTTTTCCGGAGACTATTTTTTATGTTACTTTTTAGTATGTTATTTCCAATATCAGCTCCTTA
>NW_018111909.1:0-927 GCF_000183805.2 Loa loa | reverse complement strand
GACTTCGTTTCACTTTCATATATTCCCGACATGTATGCCATCACATCATCATTAGGTGACACAAATGACATTTACTTTATGATGGCTCAAATTTAACAAGGTACTTGTATTAAAAAGAAAAAAAAACTCGAAGAATTAGATGGTTTAGAAGTTAGGTTTAATTTGAGGTGTTGCGGGACTGAATTTTTGACTTTTTAGTATAACGACGAAAGAGAAGGCCTATTTAACTGAATTAGATTAATTAAAATGTTTCATTTATCTAATCCATAGTTATTGGATTGAAATTCTTAATGTTTCAAAGAAAAAAAAAAGAAATGAATGCTTGTATGAAATTTTAAATAAACTGAAATTTCTTTTTCTTTTTTTTCTGTTCAGTTTCAATTATCCGAAATCAATAAGTTAGGGTGATATTTTGTACAGTCTTTTGCAATGTTAATATGGGAGCACTTTTGCTTTCTTATCAGAATTATCTTGCAATTGCTCTCTCTCTCTTTGTCTCTCCCCCCCTCTTTCTCTATCCCTATTATTAGAATAAAAGTTGAATTTTAGAGTTTATTTGCTAGGAAAAGAAAACAAAGAAGAAAAACATTACCACAAAAAGTGATATAGAAAGTGATTAAATTTTGAATTTTTATTTTGTTTCCGTCCGAAATTTTTGATTGGTAATTTTATTCCAAATAATTCAATGAAAATATCAAGTAAATTAATTAATTAATTGATAAATTTAACTTCAATAAAATATTTTTTTTCGGTGATTTCTCTGAAAAATGAATCAAATTGATTAGAAAGTGAAAGATAAAGTAAGATAGAGATATAGATAATATTGGAAACTTTGATTTGAAAGCATTATACCATCTATCTATCTATTTCCCCCCCCCCCCTCTCCTCCCTCAATTCATTACTAATCTCTTAAGACTTCCATCAATC
>NW_018111908.1:0-927 GCF_000183805.2 Loa loa | reverse complement strand
AAAAGACACATTTTACTTCTGATCAATACTATCAAGACTGAAAATCAGCTAATTAATAAATATAAAATAAAAATATATAAATATAAACTATAAATATAAACATAAGTCTAAATATAGATTATAAACACAAATATAACATACGATGATAAATTAATGTAGTAGTGAAAAAACTTTGCATTAACACTTTTTAATAAAGTGACATATTCATGTCCACACTTTATTTTTACACCTTATTTCTCCCATTTTCGGTACTTTTCACGATCAAAAGTTAAATGCAAAATTTTGATTCATTATTACTATTATTATCATTACTATTATTATTATTGCTATTACTATTGTCAATGCTATTATTATTATTATTGTTGTTACTATTATTATTATTAATATTATTATTAATATTGTTATTCTCATCAATATTATTATTTTCATTATTATTGATAAGAAAGGTATCCGGAATTTATATATTATGCACCAACATTTATAGTTAGAAAAGTTGCAAGTAGAAAAGTTGCAAGTTGCATGCCGTACAGTTGCAAGGTATGTGGGCAGGTTTTCAAACGAAAACCATATTTGAAAAGTCACATGAAAACTCACGTGAAAAATAGGCCACTCTTCAACTGTACTGTCTGCGGCAAATGCTACCTGAATTACGACCGGTTGAATTTACATAAGAAGAATCATGAAAGAAGCTGAATTACGTGCTATTATTTCTGATGTATGCTAATTATTTATATTTTCCATTAGTTATATTTTTGTCCCTTTGTCTTATGTTATTACTGTCACCTTACGTTGCTCTTATTACTGTTAGCGCTTGCTCATTAGTTATTCTTTTTTTTTTTTGTCCTACATGCAAATAGTTTTTTTCCATTCCTTAATTTTTGTCGCACAATAAATAACTAATTAACTGACTAAATGAATGTGCACATT
>NW_018111907.1:0-928 GCF_000183805.2 Loa loa | reverse complement strand
TTTTACTTAGTTTTATTTTTTACTTTCTTTCCTTCCTCTCTCTCTCTCTCTCTTTCTCTTTTACAATTTTTACTATATTACTTTTGCATTTGTTCATTGATTTGTAAAAAAAATTTCGAATTTGAATAAAAACTAGAACTGACCATTTCGGAATTTTCGCAGTAGCATTTGTCTGGACAGGTCAGTGATTCAAATATAGTAATTTGAGGAAAGCAGGAAATGACCAACAGGAATGATAGAGTAAGTAATGTAGCCAACATTTCACTTCACATCGTACGATTCATTTTTAGCTTTATATATTTCTGTCCATCTGCGCATTGTAACCATTTTAGCCATGAAACGAATGCTATAAAATAATCGAAGCTAATAATAACAAATACATTATTAATTAACCATATACATCTGGATTTACCGCTCTATGTAAAACATTAAATAATTGATTTGATTTTGAGATATATCGGGATGTAAAAAATATTTCATCTAAGGAAGATCTTTTTTTGACAAGCAGTAAATAAATAAACAACGAATAGTGAAGTGGTCACTTTGACACTTTCAATTTTGAGCATTTGTATGAAATATTTCTCAATATTTTAATCCTGTTCCATTTAAAATGGTTTGAAAAATTTTCTTCTAAAGATTTTGAAATTTTCAACAAATTATGTTAATTTTATTTCCACAATTGACATTTATAAAATTGTCAACTGATAGATCGAATGTTCTGATCCTGAAAAAGGTATGAATTTGAAAAAAAATTAATGTTTGGTTACTCTTCTTCTTTTAAATTTAAATTATTTATGATAATATCAAAATCTATTAAAGTAATTTATTGCTAATGGTACATTTTACATTCATTTAGATTAACATGACCACAATATCCAGTGACCATCTTAATATAAGCCTGTGTTGTTGGGGACATACTCGACGAATG
>NW_018111906.1:0-928 GCF_000183805.2 Loa loa | reverse complement strand
ATGGAAAAGACGTGGAAATGAAGGAATGAAAAAAAAAGATTGAGAATGAAATGGAATAAAACTCGCATACTTTCTCTAATGGCTTTTAGTTCTTTTTAAACTTTCATAAATTCCTTATTTACTCCTTTTTTTAAAACTTTTTTTCCTCATTTTCATGAACAAACAAAATAAAAAGAAAAATTGTAATATATTCTGAAATTGGAAAAATTACATTAAAGAAAACTTTTTGATTTAATATAAAACTTATCAAAAAATTGCAGATTTTTGTTAAGATTTAAAAATAAAGCAATGAGAAAAAATTGGCAATAATAGCTTAATGAAATTTGAATAAAATTGCGAATCTCAAGATTGTTATGTTTTGAATCTCGAGAAAAAAAAATTTTAAGAATCTCTGATAAATTAACTAAATCGATTGTTAATTTAAATCTATAAAGTGCAAACATACGATAACAATCATTGATCTTTGCAAATTTACAAAGAAGTAAAAAGTGAAAACGAAATTTCAAAATATGTAAAATTTAAATTTAACAATTTCTAAATATTATTTCAGGTTAATGGCTGATCAAGATAGTGGTGTTGTAAAACATCAACTACCACATATAATAACTGATCCACCAAGTAGTGATGAAAATACTCCATCGGCAAAAGTTCCCGAACTATTAAAAGGCGCTATGGAAATGTGATAACACATCTGTACAATATATATATATTTTCTTGTTTACATTCACATTATTCCCACTTTCTTTTTTCATTTTTTTTTTCATTTCCATTTCTAAAATTTGATTCAATTTTACGATCTCTTTTATTCTTTTACATTTTATTATTATTTGTTTAAAAGTATTTTTTTATGGGATGAAAATTTGCTGAAATCAATGACAAATTTGATGATTTTTTTCCTTTTTCTTTCTTTCTTTGAAAGAAATAAAAA
>NW_018111905.1:0-928 GCF_000183805.2 Loa loa | reverse complement strand
GACATTGAAGTAGTAACTCGGTACATAGTTACAGTTGAAATGAGCCTTGGCTTAGACATTGAAGTAGTAACTCGGTACATAGTTACAGTTGAAATGAGCCTTGGCTTAGACATTGAAGTAGTAACTCGGTACATAGTTACAGTTGAAATGAGCCTTGGCTTAGACATTAAAGTAGTAACTCGGTACATAGTTACAGTTGAAATGAGCCTTGGCTTAGACATTAAAGTAGTAACTCGGTACATAGTTACAGTTGAAATGAGCCTTGGCTTAGACATTGAAGTAGTAATTCGGTACATATTTACAGTTATAACCATTTCTCTTCCAATATCTATTAAAGTTAAAATATCTTTATCATTGTCATATCTATCTTCTTCGTGAATTTTTCTGAATATATCCCAACCATTTTTCATTAATTAATTCAAGAATGCTAATGTCTTTTCCTGTCCTTTGTATTGTTGACATCATTCTTTTAGCAAATGTTGATCTGGTGACATTAGCTTCATTTCTTTGACTTCATCAAAAAATCTTTTCAGTTTTTCATTTACCTGTTGCGCACCTTCCATTATAATGGTAGAACTATGCCGGCTTATAACACTAAAATAATATATTATCGTAAATGTTTTTCAATGGATCAATATAAGCGGATAGTTGTAATAATGATTTTATTGATTTGCTACAAAATAATTATCAAAGGATATTAAGGTTAGAGTTGATTGGCTAAATTGTCATTTATTGTCACTTGTAGGAATTTGATTAGGGTTTGATTTGTTTAGTAGAAATTTGATGAGAAATAGATGATGATGGAGTTGAAATGAATCAAAGCACGTTGTTAACCGAATGAGTTCAAATGAATAACCAAATTATTATTTATAATTTATTATTATTATTTATTATTATTATTATTATTATTATTATTATTATTATTATT
>NW_018111904.1:0-928 GCF_000183805.2 Loa loa | reverse complement strand
TTTTTTATTGCAAAAAGACAAGAAATGTTACATTTTCAACATATAATATTTGACAATAAGAGGAAAAAAAAAAAAGAAATGAAAAGAAAAGGAAAAGAACGATAGAATGAAATGAGAAGATGAAGAAATATTAATGAATAAAAATTAAAATTCTAAATGAATAAATTTATTGAAATATGAATGAAATGAGAACATTGGCTATTGTTGTTGTTATTTGGATGACCAATGACCAACCAATTTGAGTGGAAGGAATATTTATTGCTGTTGCTGTTGGTGCTGCTGCTGCTGCTGCTGTTCCTGTTGTTGTTGTTATTGTTGATATTTGAATGACCGATGATCAGCCTGAGTGAAATATCTGCTACGCTATTATTATTACTGTTGTTGTCGCTTAAATGACCAATGACCAATGTGTATGCATGTATGTTGTATGGTGTATTGTCCATCTGTCTGTCTATTACTTATAGTAATCTATACAGTTATGCATATTTTCTATCCCTTCGATAGTTTGTAACCCTTTTTGATTGATATAATGAAGTTGATTGTGAGGTAGAAAGGTGAAGGCTATTTTAGGAGGGGCACGAAGTGCAAAGGGAACAGAAAGTAGATATGGTAGAAAAGGAAAAGAAAGATAGAATATATTTGTGGAAAGTTTCGAGTTATCTAGTTTTATTTATTTATTTTTTTTCTTAGGGAAAAAGATACAGAGGTTGACGGAGGAAGGTGAAGAAGAAATGTTAATTATAATGCGGATGATAATCCTGTCCCCTTCTCCCACCTCGTTTTTTCCTCTTCCCTAGACAAACAAGGATGAACAAAATTGAAGGGGATGGGAAGGCGGGGGAAGGGGAAGGGGATCTATAAAGAGGACAAGGGTCACTATTAGATTCTCGAAAATTCTTTCTCGTTTTTTCCCTCGTACCCTTTCCTC
>NW_018111903.1:0-929 GCF_000183805.2 Loa loa | reverse complement strand
CGTAACCATCATAAATTATACACGAACGTTGATGGAACTTTCCATTTCAATTTCAATCTTCCCTCATATTGTCCTCTAAAATGTTCTCTAAATTTCTGCATTTTTCATTTCGATCCTGTCCGATTTCATGGGTTTATTCGTGTAACAATAGGCGTTCCTTTTTTTACCTTCTTTTTACTTTTCATTACATTGTGTCCAAAAATTATCGAACGGCTAAGTCATCAATGTAAAAACTGTTATTATTGATCAACGACAATTAGTGATCAAAAAATTATTTTAATCAATTAATCAATCAATTAATGATGTACTTGCTCTGAACAGTAGCTATAATGAGCGCAGTACTGCCAAAGTTTAAAGCTAATTAAAAGACATAGTAGAAAAATGTATATGCATGGTAGAATTGGTACCAACACAGCCATTTGACCACTTTATTGACCTTCAACCTGGAATCGCTTAAACTTAATTCAAATTCATAAATAGCGTTCCTACACGTGATTCCATTTCTTAAATTTATTTCAAGTTCTTGCATAATTCATTTATTAATCTATGTAAAAATGCGACCATTATAGCTATATGTACATGTGAGCGGAGAACTGGGAAATTATTGGACGTCCATAAGCACATTGAACACATTTGAAAAATTTGTCGCGAAAGTCCCGAAAATTAAAATAAATTTTGTATAAGATGGGAATGCTTTCCATGATTCATGATTCATGATTCATTAATTATCTCATCTTAATATCTGTCTAAATTCACATCCCCATGTTTTTTATCCTTGTATAAAGGAAATGTCTTTCTTTTCAATTGCTTACATTAGTTATTCAATTTAACATCTTTGTGTTCATGTTTCTCATCTAACCAATTTACATCTGATAACAATATTCTCACAAATTCCGATGTATGCGAATCAACATCTCTTTAAATGTTTG
>NW_018111902.1:0-929 GCF_000183805.2 Loa loa | reverse complement strand
ATTGCAACGCTTCTATTTTTAACTTTAAATGAACTTACGATAGTTTGAGTGTCACTCAGTTGGAAGAGAAAGAAGGTAAAACAGATTAAACGCATTTTGATGAAAGTGATTTCTTGCCAATTCTGAAAAAAAATTCAATTTTACTAGTGATACCGAATAGTTGCTTATGAGAAACAACATCATCTGTTACTTGACAAAATGTAAAACTTTTTCAAGGATATGCTTTTCTAAATATATTAACATCGGTATGCATTCATTGCATGTATGATGCGAATATCTCTCATCCAAACGTCAAACACAACAAATTATTCATATTGAAAATTAGCTGCAAGTATTCCAAAGCAGATTTTGTGCAAACTAGCACAGTTACAAACTTGATAAAAATAATTTCGTTTAAAAATAGAATGCTTATCTTGGAATCCTAAAATCTCATAACATAAAATTTTGAAAAGCAGCGGACATTGTCTGCCGAAATAAATGAAATAGAAGTTACTAAACGAAATTCCACGGTAACAGATACCACCCAATCATACTGGTCAGGGATTGCGTGTATAAATACTAATTTCGATGAGAGTGGCTAGCCACGTGTATCGATAACCTATAGTAATATAATATTAGCAATCACTTTTAATCCTTTATATAGAATAATTTAAATTCAGTTGCCACGTTGCATTGTGAAATGAATAATTTCAAAAGAAAAATAATTTCAATTCCATATTGCATTGTGCCATATTGCATTGTAAAAATAATTTATGCAAAACTTTTACAACATTTTTCCAGTTTTATCCCATTTCGCTCCGAAACTATTTCTGGCTAAATCTTCCAAAATGTCAATCACATTGATTTGATAAAGAAATTTAAACTGAACTTGTGGATATTATGATGATTTGCAAATTTAAAGATTTGGTCATTCCTTAAATTAATTTATG
>NW_018111901.1:0-929 GCF_000183805.2 Loa loa | reverse complement strand
GTTGTTATTGTTGTTGTCGTTGTTGTTGTTGTTGTTGTTGTTGTCGTTGTTGTTGTTGTTGTTGTTGTTGTTGTTGTTGTTGTTGTTGTTGTTGTTGTTGTTGTTGTTTTTGTTGTTATTGTTGTTGTCGTTGTTGTTATTGTTACAATTGTTGTTGTTGTTGTTGTTGTTATTGTTATTCTTATTGTTACTACAGTTATTTTTTATTGTTATTCGTGTTATTGTTGTTGCTGTTATTGTTAGTTTTTTATAAAATTTAACCCTAATCTAATCCGTTATAATATTTACTGTAATAATTCTGTAACAATTGGACACTTGTTGAACTCAATCATCTAATGTATTGTTATCATTGTTATCACTAAATATAATTTATCGTTTTTTTTTTTTAACTATTTCTACCTCATCCTTTCCAAAATGAATTCATTTTCTTCTAAAAATTCATCCGAAATTAAACCTTTTTTAGGAAATTTTCATCTTTTTTTGTTTTCTTTTTTTTTTTTCTTCAATAATACATATGCAAATAAAATTTAATTTATAATTTAAAATTTATAATTTACTCCTTCTTTATATTATATACCATAAAATAAATACTTTTTTTTTTTTTTAATGAAAGAAGTTTAAATGTTGGATATACCGGACTATTCGTTTGTCACAGCAATCATTTGAAAAAAAAAAAAAAAATTAAATAGCGGCATTGCTATACCCTTAGACAAACAATTGTTAGGCGCCGGTGTCCATAAAATCACAACTGATAGCTTCGTCTCTTATTCCGTTTCAAGTCTTACCGGTTTTATCCTTCTCACCCTTTTTTTTTTTCATTCCCTCTTTTTTTTTTCCTTTCCTTTTTTCTTTTCCGGTAATTTATGAACATTCAGTAAAGAGATCGATTTCCCTGTCTTGTTGATGATAATCATTGCGCAAACGGTCAA
>NW_018111900.1:0-929 GCF_000183805.2 Loa loa | reverse complement strand
GATTTTAATTGATTAGCAACTTTTTTACTTCTTTCAAAGAATTAATTGATAGTGATCATTGTGACAAAATTATGTGACATTTAAAAGTAAATATGACATAAAACATAATACGTCATGTAATTTCCACCATATGAACCGATTACTCTCTAATACTCTTATATTTGATCCTTTGACCTATTTGATATATTCAGATATATTGTACACTTTATTATGAAAATCTATTGAGTATTTCGTTATCAATTAATTATCATTTTACGCTAAGATTCTTTTTTTTCCTCACAGACTCATTAAGTCCATCTTCAATATAAAACTTAATGACCTCATATGATTGTATGGAATTGTAATAACTTATCCATTCCTCCAATTTTATCATCAATTAAATTAAGTGTTGATAATTTGTTTTCCAACATTTAATATAACAACTGCAAAATATTCAATTTGAAAATTTTTACAAACTAATATAATTTCAAATCTAAATTATCATATCATATCAAATTAGCATATTTGACTTATCATGACTTCATACTTCTTCCAATTTATCCATTATGAAATTGAAACTGTTTCAAATTTCAACAACTTATGTCATACATGCATGACATAGGTTAGTATACATGCGTAACATATTTCATAATTATTAATTAGTGTATTGGTAATTAGAGTTATCTATCTATTATATATCTATATTTGAAATACATTTATTGATGAATTGGCGACAGGTGGCATTTCCCCTCCCTCTTGTCCTTCCTCTTTCTCCTTCATTTCCTATCTTCTTCCTCAATTTTTGGCGGTTAATTTGAGGTTCAACCCTTCTTTCATCCTCCCCTTTCTCAATCCTTTGACAGAAATGACCTCTTCTCTGTTTACTCTTTTTTCCTTTCTCATCTCTCCTTTTCTTATACCATTTAATTTCTCTTTTGTCAACCAATTTC
>NW_018111899.1:0-929 GCF_000183805.2 Loa loa | reverse complement strand
CTATACTGATAATTTGAATAAACAGAGAAATGTTGAAAAAAATGAGAATGATTCATTAAATGCATCTTATTAATTATTGATGAGATATACTTGTAACTTTTAAAAGGATTCGCTTATTTATTTGATGATTAAATTTTTTATCAAGATATATCATATGAAACAATGTTATCAGTACTGATAGTAATAAACGATAAAAATGTTTTGGAAATATATAAATAAAATGTTTATATAAAAATGTTTGGAAATAAAAATTCTCAGAACTTTTTATGATTATTTAAGTTAACATATCACTTCTTGAATAAATAATGATAATAACTATACTGATAATTTGAATAAACAGCTGAACCAACTTTATTTCGTCTTTTCTTAATATACTATCTCTTCTTTTATTCTTTCTTTTTTTTTTTTTTGTTGATAAGAATTTGTAAATAGATTTATGAGAAATGATAATATGGATTGATACTGATATTGATTAATATCAATCTATTATTGTAGTATGGTAATTATTCGATGACTGAAGAAGCTTAATGCTAATGGATGATGCAATTTATGATTTAGCTTGTTGTTACATGATAGATTGTTATTCATAATAATGAATTTCAAACTTTGGTACTGATATTGAGAGAGATAAAAAAAAAAAATGTGTCAAAGTTGATAAAAAATAATTATGAAAAAAAAAGGAAAGAGTAATGCTTACCTTGTTAGATGAATTATGTTGCATAGCTAATTCTTGACTAATTAATCACTTATAATATCAGGTTAAAAAAAATTCCAAAGAAAATTTTTTTTTTTTCTCTCACACTTCAATAGTTACGCTGAAATAAACTTGGATGCCACCGATAAGTTGCTTAAAAGGGAAATTTCTAATTATACAAGAGATCTAATCTTCCGGTATATATGTTCGTAGCTATATGTGTGTGTGTATGTGT
>NW_018111898.1:0-929 GCF_000183805.2 Loa loa | reverse complement strand
TAATTTATTGCTGATTACAAACTGATGCAATTATACGTTTAATAAGAAGTTTCAAGAAAATTTCTCCTCTTATTTGTCGTAATTTTTACTCGTATTTCATCCATTATTATCACTTTTTTCTTCATTCATTTGAATCATTTGCTGTAAATATTATTATTATTTAAAGATGATCTATGCTGAAACTTGAGCTTTTTTAAATTTAAAATTTTAAAATTTTTAAACTTTAGTACTATAATTTTTTTCATACAGCAATCGCTTTATTACAGTTACTGCAAGCATTAACACTAATTATAAATTCACATCGATTACTGGGGCTTTCCATTAATTGCTGAATTGATTTCGATTATTACAAATTCATTTTGATTACTATCAATTTTTTTTTGTTTGATGTGATTTCACTTTTAATACTGTGAAACCACTTTGGTTACTTCTGGAAGTAACAGAATATCAAAATCAGCAGGCAAATTTGTTGCAGAACATCAGACAAGACATTCCTACAAGTATAGTTTCTTTAGCAGCTCCACTTTTACATTTTCATAATATTTCATCCTTTTCTTCTTCCAACGTTATCCACCGCTTCATCTCAATCATTTGTAATACTACTGCCTTTCATTATAATGTTAATTCCACTGTCACATTGTTGCACAACTTTTGTCACAGATTGATTTTGTCATTTCTCCGCCTCCTTTTTTCCTAAGCAAATTTGTTTGGCTTGTTCAATTGCGCCTATTTTATCAAAATTTCTTCCAAAACTGGCTTTAGATATAATTTTTCATTCATCCTATGACAATGCATACGATGTATGCAATGCATATTAATATTCATTATTATTGTTATTATTATTACTATTATTATTATTATTATTACTGCTATTATTATTATTCATTATTATTATTATTATTATTATTATTATTATTATTATTATTATT
>NW_018111897.1:0-930 GCF_000183805.2 Loa loa | reverse complement strand
GTTTTCAAATTATTCATTGAAAAATTAGTAAGATTTTCGGAATGTTTATTGGATAATTTGTTAAAGCAACTATCAACAGTTGTAGAAAAAAAAGAAATTTGTATTAATTAATTTAATGAATTTTCATTTACCACAAGTTTTGTCGTATTGTATTTATGGATTGAATTTTTCCAGTACTACAGCGACTTCAGTTATCTTGAAAATATTTCACTTTCTGCATTTTCTTAATTGTCGGTCGTCTTAGTAATAATAATTGAATTGAATCAAATTAACTTGAATTAATTTGTATTGAGTAAATCAATGACGAAACTCTTTATGACTAATTCTTGCTACTTGAACTTATACTTAATTAATTTACTTGATGAAACATTTTCGGGAATGATAGGAATGATTAGAAATTAAACTGTTCATGGAGGGTATGTGATGATAATTATGTTTTGCAATGAAACATCTCAACATGTGATACCAGTGATATGGTGCCATAAAATAGGAATAACAAATAGTATTAGTAGTAGTATTAGCACCAATGGTAGTGATAGTAGTAGTGGTACTTCATCAAATCACTATTGGTCATCAAATTATTGCAATTTGCACTCATTGATCCATTCTTCGACATCAACTTTCCCGTAAGTTTACATCCATTGAAATCATATGAAAATCTAGACATAAGCATGATAAAGTATCGTAAATCATAACTTTTAAATCAAATAACCATATGAGCACGTATGTAAATCCTGAAATAATCTATCCTTGGCCTTAGGACACAGTTTTGCAATATGAAGATCATTGCATGAATTCCTAACTGGAACTAACGATCTCGGATAATGGAAAAATTGCATAGAAAAATTAGAATACATTGACTAAAAGATAAACATTATCAATATTGTTCGTTATCAGGACAGTTCGTCATTTGATGATAAGAATACATTG
>NW_018111896.1:0-930 GCF_000183805.2 Loa loa | reverse complement strand
TACATCAATTTGATTTTTTAAACGATACATCTCATCATTTAATTCGAATTTATATTGGAATTGAAATCAAAAATATCATACTTAACTAAATGCGAAAAATTATTATTTTTATTTATGATTATTCCTTTCAAATATCATTCAAATTTTGTTTTTTTTTTTTCTACTTTATCGTTTCTCTTTTTACTTGAAAATTTGAAAATGAATTCAAAGTTCAGTTTAACTTTATTTTTCAATCATATATTTAAATGGAACTAAAGAATTCATCATTTTTTTTTTTCATTTTATCATTGTTAACCGTTTGAGAGCATTATCATATTCTGATGTTCAAAGTGTTGAATTTTCAAAGTGCCACAATTCCAGCGAATAAATTAATATCAAATTTTAATTCAGAAAATTTATTTTTAGAACTTCAAATATTTTTGAAAAAATAATTAAGGTAAGTTAGCCTAAAAAAAGAAAAATAAAAATTATACGTAGTTTTGTTATTTTTGGAATGATAAAAAAAGAAAAAAGAAATGAATAATTATTTTAGTGCAAATATTGATTAATTGTTTCGGTACAAATCGGGAATTATTTTGATGCGTGAATTTGTTGAATGAAACAAAAGCATGAAGTATCAAATTTTTTTGCCAATTTTTGAATTCATCTCCAGAGAATTGAAGTGTAATTTTTAAAACATAAAATTTTCGATACTCTTCAAAAAAAAAAAAGCAAAAAAAATTTTTTTCTCCTCCAAATGACAATTGCAAAATTGTCATGTTGGTGTTTTCTTTTTTTTTTTTGTAATGCAAAAAAAAAAAAAGCGATGCTTAAAATTTCCAATGTTTTCTTTAATTTAATTTATCAAAATTTACTTTTGCAAACAGCTCTATTCTTCCACTTTTAATTGTCATTTTACAATGAATTTCAAAATAATTCATTGGATTTTTT
>NW_018111894.1:0-931 GCF_000183805.2 Loa loa | reverse complement strand
AAAAATATAGCGACAGCGGGCATATGAACTAATAAGAATTTCACACCCAAGTCAGCGAGAGCAACTGGAAAAAGCAGCATTTGAAAGGATGAAAGTGATGCCATCATCGGATTAAGTCTTCCCAAAAATCGTTTATCCGTCATTCGAAGTGTTCCATATCGTTAATTCCAATACCACTCCCTTAGAAGACCTTTGACAACCATTTTTCATGGGTTAAATAACAATTTCCATATTGACTTTAACTTCCTCTGTTTTATAGAAAAGATGAATTCAAATATGAGGGATTATAGTACTACAATAAATTAATTTTATCAACTCACTAGTGATACTGTAAAAGCTGAAATATATTAGATAAACAGCAGTCCAAAGTGTGTCATCTTTTTCGTAATCGTTATCATTTCACTTTTAAGGCTTAATTATGATTGAAGAGGTCCGCACTTTCTCCTGATTCGCTTGATATAATCTTTATAATCTTTACTTCCTCTCCTCGTCGCTTAAACCGTATTTTGTGATTTTAAAGTAAAACTGAACCTAAAAAAGTCGAAATGAAATCGACTAAAAATAATTTTGCCATCGTTGATTCCTGACAATTCAGGGAGTTGCAGAGAAATGCAGGTTTATTGACGATGAAGTTTATTAGTTGTTGATGCATAAAACAGCTCAAACCAGACTGTAATACAATTCAGATGATTGAAGAGAATGGTAGTAATAAGGATTAGAAGGTCCGATAGTAGGACGAAGATATTGTCGATCGGTAAGTGAAAGATACTTAAGTCCCTAGTTTCTAGAGTTTATATAATGGGTGCATACATATATGCAGCAGTTGCATGTAAGATCTTTACAATATTTCAAAGTTGCATACAAGATCTTTACATACAAGATTTAATCCTCAGGTAAGAAGAATTTGCATCAAAATTAGATAAACTGACTT
>NW_018111893.1:0-931 GCF_000183805.2 Loa loa | reverse complement strand
CCGATAACTTGCGGTCATTTGTGATTTTGGCAGGAATAAGCCCTTCAAGATTATTAGTGGTATCAGAAACATCAATTGAATAAACTTATCTTTTGACATCAAAAAATATTACCATCAACTAGGACATAACGGAGCTATAAGCTTAACTGTAATAGTACCATTTGGACACTGCCGATCATATTGCAGGAATTTTGGACTGCTTATCATGCTACGATTCGTTATCACCAAATATTTGATTGCTTCAACGATAATGTAAGTTAAAATGTTTGCTTTTATCATATCATTCGCGTTTACATATCTGCTAATGCATCCTTCTACTTTCAGCACAATCTTATCAATTACTGAAACCGATGCGCAGTTGGTCCATTTAAACTATAATTCTTTCAATAACAACAGGGCAGGCCGCAATGTATGTTTCATACCTTTTATTAGTTTCAAATCTTAAAGTGTTATATATTAACCATTAGTGTTCAATTAAGCATGATTCCTCCCAGTAAAAGCTTATTTTAAATTTAAGTCACTGAACAATGGTAACCCAATAGGGAGATTAAATGGTGGTGGTGGAAGAAGAAATCGACCTAACCAATCAACGCAAACTCCGCTTCGTCAAGGATTACAAGTACTTCAAACTGTTGTTAGAGGTTTATTTCGAGGGCCTGGTAGAGGCTTCCCATATTATTCTCCATATGGTTATTATTATTATTATCCGCACTACATTTACCCTCGTTATTACTACCATTATTATGGATAATTGTTTCATTTTCTCCAAATGTCTTTGTATCATTGTGCGGACTTTAAATTTTAAAAATTATGCAAAGCTCTGTTTGTCGTTCTGTTCCATATCAAGCATAGATGGTGAATTGAATTAATGTTAAAAATATATCTAAGGTCTGTGCAACACAAGTTGTCGTCATCAAAGTCTCCGCCATAA
>NW_018111892.1:0-931 GCF_000183805.2 Loa loa | reverse complement strand
CTTTTCCAAATCATATTTCTTTTCTTAGAAGTGTTACGAAACAAAATAAAATTGTGAGAAATAATGATGATAACGAATTTGATGTAGAATTTGTATTTGAGTATTTCTAGATCGTGCCAGTCCCCGATTTATGAATATTTCGGATACTACCTAAAAGACTGCAGTGATCTTCTCCTAAAAATGTTACGAAACGAAATAATTGTGTAAAAAATATCGCGAAAGATTTGCATAAATAAATCATTTCCTACAATGCAAAATGGCAGCTGAAATAAAATTATTCAGTATAAGGGATTAAACAGTGATTGTTATTACTACATTATTGCACGTGAACAAAAGTTATCGATACATGTGCATAGCCACTCCCATCAAAATTAGTACTTATATATGGCATCCTCTACCAATACCAAACACAAATGATTGGATGGCATCTGTTAAATTGCTTTCTGTAAAATTTTGTTCAGTAAGTTCTATTTTATTTATTTCAACAGAGAATGTCAACTGCTCTTCGGTGTTTCGGTTACGAGATTTTAGGACTCCACAATAAGTATATAAATAAACACTCTTTTTTAAACAAATTATCTTTTTATCAAATTTGTAACAGTGCAAGTTTGCGCGAAATCTACTTTGGAATATTTGTGACCAATCTCCAGAATGGATAAATTGTCGTGTTTGAGATTGAATAAAAGCATTCAGTATACTAGTAAATTTGAATGCTTTTTTTCAGAGTTGGCAAGAAATCACACTCATCAATATGCATTTCACCTGTATCATTTTCGTCCTTTTCCAACTGAGTGACACTCAAACTATCGTAAGTTCATTTAAAGTTCAAAAAATAGAAGATAGCACCGCAATATTTCTAAGGTTTCAAACTTTTAAGGCAGTTTGAAATTGATAACTTCATATAATTTGAGGAGCTACAAGCAGAGCCGTT
>NW_018111891.1:0-932 GCF_000183805.2 Loa loa | reverse complement strand
CCACAAGATATTTCCTGCTCACAGTGTCAGAAGCTTTGATGAGGTCTATGAGACTTATATGGAATCCTTTGTTCTGTTCCTTGAGTTGCTCTTGCAATTGTGGAGAACAAATACTATATTTGTGGTATTTGAAATTATCGAGGTATTATATTTGTGGTACTCCTATTAACTCTGAAACCACATTGGTTTTCAGATAGTTTTTCTGAGGTAATGAGTACTAATCGGTTCAGAAGAATTCTTGCCAAGATTTTGCCAGCAATGGAGAACAAGATAATACCTCGATAATTTGAACAATCTGATTTTACTTCTTTGTTCTTTATGGGGTGATAGTGATTGCATTACGGAGATTTGGTGGCAGTTCGCCTTTTTCCAAACAGCACACAATGAGCTCGTAAAACTGAGCATGGAGTGCTTGATCCTTATGCTTCCAGACCTCATATGAGATACCATCAACCTCAATTGCCTTGCCAGTTTTCATCTGCTGTATGGTCTTAAGCCTCTCTGCTATAGTGGGGGCTATATATTCAATTCCTTATTCTCGGTTGTTGTGTTGCAGTGTTGTTGTGCAGAATTGCTGAGCCTTGGAATATACGGCTGGCACCGAAGAGAGTCTGGAAATGTTCAGGCCATCGATTCAGGATGGATTGTGAAAACCATTTGGCCATTTACGCTGAAAGAGAGCTTTGAGCGTGGTGTGTCGGTCAGTACACAGCTTTCAAAGCTTCGTATCCACTGTGGTCATCCGAATCTATGCACAATTGAATCTTTTCTTTGCTAGGTTGACCCATCATTTGTTTTCGATGTCTCGAAGTTTCTGTTGGAGCTTACTGCATGCAAGCAATGCAGATGTCGGCTGTTGTCGCAGATTCTTTCTTGTCCGTGATAATAACTAGGAGTTCTTGAAATTCTTCTTGAATTGTTTTCACTCAACT
>NW_018111890.1:0-932 GCF_000183805.2 Loa loa | reverse complement strand
TAATAATAATAATAATAATAATAATAATAATAATAATAATAATAATAATAATAATAATAATAATAATAATAATAATAATAATAATAATAATAATAATAATAATAATAATAATAAATGACAGTTTTAAAAGATATTATAATTTAATCATGACAAGTATTGTATTGGAACCATTTTAATTAAATCATTTCATTGATGCATAACAATCCTTTCTTTCTTTTATTTTTGAAACTATTAAATTGTTGTTATAATGGAAAGATTAATGTAAGCATAATAGAAGGAAAATTTTTTAACTAAAAATCGATCAATAATAAATCAGTATTGAAATGAACGTTGTTTGTTAATTTCATTTCCGGCTGCGACATTTGCTATGCTACTACTCCTGCCAACTATTACTACTAACTACTACTACTACTACTACTACTAACTAACTACTGCTACTGCTACTGCTTAATGCAACAACAACAACAACTACTACTTACTACTTACTACTAAATGATGACATAGGGGGATGGATAGAAAAATAAAGTTAAAAATAATGAAATTTAAAGAGATGAATAAAATGAAAAAAAAAAAGTAAAGAAAGAGAGTGAGAGAGAGGGAGAGAGAAAGAAAGAAAGAAAGAAAATATTTTTCGCCAGTTAAACTTATTTTCATATATCAACAACCACAACAAGGAAGAAAAAGCATCAAGAAGTATTAAACATTTAGCTTCTTCTTTTTCAATTTTTTTTTTTCCTTTCCTTTTCGTCATTTTCATTAATCGTATCTTATAGGCGCAAAAGGTATACATACATACATATATATATGCACACATACACACATACACACACACACACACATACATACATATACATATGCATGCATACACACACACACATACATACATGCATATACATATGTACACATACATACACACACACACACATGCACTA
>NW_018111889.1:0-932 GCF_000183805.2 Loa loa | reverse complement strand
AATACAAAATTTTCCACTTTAACAGATAAATTGTAAAAGTTACGAAAATTGCTTCAGCAATTAAATAACTGAATATGAAATCAAGAATAAACAATTTATGTATTCCAACTTTCTTTTTCAATGCCACTTTTTTTCTAGCATCAAAACTGCACTGAGAAGATATGTTTAATGTTAAAATTAGGAAATAGGTGGATAGATGATGTAATATTTGCATGAATAAAAATTCGTAGATAGTTTGTATTAAACTGTTGAATGAATTTTTAATCTGTACAGTACTGAATAATCCTGCCTGTGTTCTTTAATCTAATATTGGAACTGAATGATTTGCATATTGCTATAGAAATTTTCGGTTAATTTCTCTTTCAGCTATTTTTGCAATATAATGTCAAATCATAGTATTTTATAAATATGATTTTTTAAACAAAAATTTAATTTAGAAGGAATAATTGGTTTCTAATAGATTTTAATAGATTCAATTCGCAAAAATAGAAAGGTAAATGAAAATTAGAATTATTAAATTAAATAAAGGATGTGTTTTGACTGATTGAATTTTAAATTTTGACTATAAAATTATTAAAAAGTGACATTAAAAATTATATGGAATAAATTAATTTTATTTTCAGGTCATTTTTCGTTCGATTCCCATAGTAACTGACTATTGTTTGCTATATATGAAATATATAGCAATATGACATTAAACGTCAGCGGTTGAATGAGTTTTGAATTTGTACAATCCTGTCTGTGTCCTTTAATCCAATATTTTTACTGAATGATTTGCATATTCTTGCTGTAGGAATTTTTGCTTATTCCTTTTTCAATTAATTTTGCCATCCATTATCATATCAATGGCACTTCGTTGTTGCAATTTATTTATCAATAATTGATACATTTGATAATTAAAGATATGTATTTGTGTATTGCATATCTTTGTC
>NW_018111888.1:0-932 GCF_000183805.2 Loa loa | reverse complement strand
TTTTTCCCTTTTTTTTTTTTCTCAACATATGAATCATCAACGATAAATATTAACTAGAATTTTTTGCATGATAACATTTCATTTATTATATAGGGAATAAATAGGATATCCGGTTAGTATATAAACCTGTTTAAATCGAAATTTGCATTGAATCGTTTAACAATTCCAATTCCGGAATTACTGCTCTTTTATAACGATTCATTAAATTTTTTAGTTATTTCAATTCTTAATTTTTTTTTTTTAATACTAACCATAGTTTCGTTCCATTTCCGTTTCTATATTCATACTTAGTAATATTTGCTTTTCTTAATATACTCATTTCTATTCACCTTCTTATCCTACTTATATTTGATTTCCTTAAAAAAAAAAAAAAACAGGTTTCTTTTTTTTGGATACAATCAAGAATTTTCTTTTAATGCTTAAATTTAGCAATATGTCATTTGGTCATTTCCTTTCTTTTTTTTTTTTTTCTAAAAACTTCAAAATATACCACCTATATATCATTATGTCATTTGATCTCCTTTCCTTCTTTTTTTTTTTCTAAATTTTAAAATTTTAAAGTAACACTGTTTAGTAAATTGTTATCAATTATCACTTTTCCTTTTTGTACTTTGAAAAAAATTAATCATTCTTGTTTACAAATAAAGATAAAAGATAATGAAACATATCATTTATTGTATTTCTCAAATTACATTATTTTCATCGATCAAATGATAACAAATTGATTGTTAACTCTAATTACAAATAATTAACTAGCAATAGTTAATTACTTGTAATTAGATAATTAATTAACCACCAACTAATAGTAAAATTGTCAAAATTATGATTAATTCCAATAATCTCCTCCATTCATCCTATCTTATCAATCTCCCTTTTATACCAAATGGATCTTTCACAATTTCCCCTCTCTCTCTCTCTCTCTCTCTCTCTCT
>NW_018111887.1:0-932 GCF_000183805.2 Loa loa | reverse complement strand
ATCCAATTCAAAGCAGCCCAACGGATCTTAGGAAGCCGATCGACAATACTGGTGATATTTGGCTATTGGTCGATACCACACTCCACGATTCAGAAAAAAAACTACCACATTTGCATCCAGTGTAATGCACATTTCAAATCTGGCCATAACACCACTGGAATTTTTTCCATATTCAATTGGTTTATAACAAAGTTGGCGGCTCGTACACCAGCAAGTATTGCTAGCAGTTCCAGCCTTGGTATGGTCATACCTTTAATTGGACCGAGTCTTGATTTGGCGAAAAGTATTGCACTATTTTTTTCGTCGACATGTTTGTTTAAAATGTATACAGCTGCTGAATACACAACACTTGATGCGTCCGTGAAGACATGGAGTTGTTGATCTGAGAGCTTTTCTGTAGCCAACCTCGGTATCACGATAATGTCTGCGGGCCATTCCTTTGTAAGAGATCGGCATGCTTCTTTATCATCTTCATCGAGGATTTGATTCCAAGAATTATTATTTTTCCATAAGTTTTCAAAAATTGTTTGAGCTGGATCATTGCGGGAAGTAAAAATCCCAAAGGATCATACTGCGAAGCAACAAAGTGCAAGACACTTCGTTTGGTGAGTTCATGTTCGATCCATGGTTTTAACGTTACTCTGATTGTATCTTTATCGTTTATCCAAGTGATGCCAAGAATTTTTATTGCACCTCCTTCGATTCTGTCTTGTCCCGGTATTGTCTTATTGAAGTTTTGGTCATTGGAAAGAAATTCATGAATATTTATCGCCGCCTTCTTAAAGATATCCTTCACTTCGTGATATTTATTTATGGCTTCCCTTGTTCCATTTGCTGACAATATAATGTTATCCACATATAAATTCCTCCTGATCTCTAGCGCTGTCTGACTTCCGATTGTTTCCAGATGATGATTGAGTGTTGCTGTTAGC
>NW_018111886.1:0-932 GCF_000183805.2 Loa loa | reverse complement strand
AAAAAGAAAGTAAAAAGGAAAGAAGAAGAAGAAGAGAGAGAGAGAGAGAGAGAGAGGGAGAGAGGGAGACAGGGAGAGAGAAAAGGTATAATGAAAAAAGAAGAAGTTTGAAATAAATGTTGTAACAATATTGACCATAATTCAAGGTTATTTCAATTTATTGAAATTAAATTTTTATCAATTGTATGCATATTTCTTACATTATTACTATTCACTTTTTATATTTATATTATATTAATTTCAATTTTTTTCCGCTAATTTTTTTGAAAAAAATAAATTTTTTTTTTTATTTTTAATTTTTTGGTCATTGCTAAAAATTGATTAATTTTATGCAAAAATTAATTTTAAACGAATGAACAAAAAAAAAAAAAAAACAATAAAAAAGCGAGAAATTACATTATTTCAAATATAAACGAAGACAAAATGAATTCTTTGATCATAAAATTTCATTAATATTTTAAAATTAAATAAAATTAAAATTTTTTCTCCTTTCCTTTTTAAAATGAAATAAAAATTTTCTTTTAAAATTTATATCGTAGTTTTTTTACGAATAAAAATTTTTCAAATTAACACTTTTAATTATATTATTTAATTTAATTTTGAAATGGAAAAAGAAAGAAAGAACAAAAGAATTTTCACGCATTTAATGTTAATAAATGAAATTAACAATTGATAATGTTTCAAAGAAAAAAAAACAATTTTTATCTTTTTATTTTCAAAAAAATAAAAGAGAAAAAAAGTTTTTAAGTAAAAGGATAAATTCAATTTGCTAAGTTACACTTTTTTTTTTTTTTGAAACGAAATTCATAAATGGACATGTCATAAAGTTACAGGATGTGACACATTCTATGCTGTGAAAATTCATTTATTCGATTTATTATTATAAATTAGACAAATGATTGATGAATTGGCTAAGGCCATTAATTACTTTT
>NW_018111885.1:0-932 GCF_000183805.2 Loa loa | reverse complement strand
AAAAGGTTGCAGAAATCTAATACGCAAAATGTTGTAAATGAAAATGCTCTGATCACTGATCAATAATAATATGTGGTCAAAGAGTATATTGTTGTTAATCAATTAATCAGTCAACCAATGATGTACTTGCTCTGAATAGTAGCTATAATTAGTACAGTATTCCCAGTGAAACCAGTTAAAAGACATAATAGGAGAATGCATATGCATGGTAGAATTGGTATCAACACAGCCATTTGACCACTTTATTGACCTTCAACTGGAATCGTTTAAACTTGATTCAAATTTATAAGTAGCGTTCATACACGTGACCCCATTTCTTAAACTTATTTCAAGTTCATGTATAATCCATTTATTAATGTAAAGTATACATAAAAATAAAGTATATATATGTAACGTATATATATCATAATGTAAAGTATACATAAAAATGCGATTATATATATACTTGTGAGCAGAGACTCAGGAAATTATTGGACATCCATAAGCGCATTGAACACATTCGAAAAAAGTACAGGACTTCAGACTGATTCATACATCAGGAAAGTCCGAATGATATGTAAAAATAGCTGAGTTAAGCAAGACCATAGATGTAAACAACGCATCTTATGATTTATTCGAAAAACAATTAATGCCATTGGAAATTGGCTTTATCGTAAAAAAGCTTTTAATTATTTAATTCATTTAGCAGTTATTTAGACCTTTGACTACTTTTCTATAGTATAAGTTATTAACGATAGTGATGTCCGATCAAACTCTGCAATATAAACGATTAAGCACTGACCCACACTTAAAAATTGTTCTAATACTTGTTTAAGTTTCTCATAAAAGACTTTTTTCATTAGTAAACAGAAAGCATCACAGTTCCCGGTACTTCCTTCAACAATCGTTGCAAACGCCCCTGATGGGTAATGCGGACTGACGCAGAGACTAAT
>NW_018111884.1:0-933 GCF_000183805.2 Loa loa | reverse complement strand
AAAGCTTCAAAAGGAAATTTCATTTCAACAACTGAGAAAAATAAACAGAAAACCAACCGAATTTGGAAAGCTTAACGAAAATGGATACGACCAAAAATTGATAAGGCTGTTGGGCTGTTATAAAACGAATCCAATGATATCAGTTCCAAACCACACTGGATTCCAGTTTTTGCAAATTCTTTTAAACTGAAAAACAAATGTGAATCGATGATTTATACAATGCAATAATATAAATCGATCCTCAAAAAGGAGAAAACAATTTGACTTTTTTTTTTCCCGAACTAGTAATACACCATCATAAAACGTGTGATCTATAATTTACGAAAAGAGAGAGCTATAGAGCAAACTTTACACAAACCTATGAAGGAACTAACTTTTCCAAATGTCACATTCTTCTCTTTTTACGTTAGTAAGAGCAGCATGTTAAGTAAGAATTGTATTTCGCGCGCTCAAAATAAACATTTCATTGGACTAAATGAATGAAAACAAAGAAAAATTATAAATGAATAATGCAAGTAAATATTTACTTCTTTCAAGCAAGATTTTTGCCATCCATATCGCCATATAATTCAACCTGACAGTTATTACAACCACTCATGACAATACAAATAAAGAGCCAAATTCGTCAAATAAAGAGCCAAGAATAAGTGCAGAACTGACTTCTCAACATTTGGCCTATAAGAACGCTTAATAATTCTCGATGACCATTGCACCAAATGTGTTAAATATCAAATAAATATACATTGAAATAATGGAAAACTTTAGACCCCAAAATTCGAAAAAGGAAAAAAAAATCAAAATTTTGTCCTGAAAGTCACCGGAAAAAGTCATATAAATGACCGCCTTGACCACAAAATCCAATCATTATGGAATAGTAGCAATCACATCACCTCTCTCATGAAGACAATAATCGCCCTCTCACTTAGTATGTGA
>NW_018111883.1:0-933 GCF_000183805.2 Loa loa | reverse complement strand
AAATCCTCGCCTAATGCTTCTAACTGTCGAAGGATTTTTTCCATCGCTTCGACTCTTGATTTCCATTCTTTGTCGTTCCGTTGAATAGAATAGAATTCGTTATATAATGATTTCTTTATAGTAGCAGGGTTACCATATTTATCGATTAAGACCTGCCTTATTAATTCATAATTCTCTGGAGCTATATCAAACCCTCTTATAGCCTCCAATGCTTCTCCTTTGAAACACGAAGTCAAATAGGTAAGCTTTTGAATGTTTGGAATTCCCTGAAGATGTATAGCTGCATTAAAGCTATTCCAGAATTCTCGTCACAATTTTGGGTCCCCACTAAAAGTTGGTAGTGGCAACTGTGGTAAATTTATTGTTGAATGATAGATGGATGAGGGTTTCTCCACTTCTTTTCCTTTAGTAACCGTCAACTTTTCTCGTTGAAGGGCTAATTCAAAATCATTATAATATAAATTTAAGGTAATAATAGCTTCCTTGCTATTATTAATTATGTGTAAAATACCTTGTTTATCGTTGACCATTTTCTCGTACTTTTCCTCTTCCTCTTTCTTTGTTGTTTTCGTAGCTTGTTGTATGAAGTCCAACCATTTTTGTTTGATTGTTTCCAATATACCAACATATATTTCGAATCGCTTTGCTTTATCTTTGACGATCCTTTTTTTTATTTCGTATTGCTGTTTCTGATCTTCTAGCGGCTGGTTTCGATCTGGTGGTGATAAGTCAAGTTTCTTGATTTCTTCCAGGAGTTCGATTACTCTGTCGATTGTTGATTGTGCTGATTTGTTGAGAGAGGTCGACATTTCTTACCTCACCTCAGGCACCAAAAATTTTGTTATGAAAGTTTGATTGTCTGAGTTGAATAGTTTCAGCAACAATATATTTGATATTTATTTGTGTAGGAGAGTAACCAAAGAACTTCTTTAT
>NW_018111882.1:0-933 GCF_000183805.2 Loa loa | reverse complement strand
TTCAAAACTTCTCTCTACGTATACTGAAGTTCGAAGATAAACTTACCACTTTGTCTATGTACTTTGCTAGCGTGGATTCGCCATCCCTTTAAGGTTCCAAATTCTTTCGGACACATGCCACACTCTGAAAATATGACAAATTCGTATTGGATTCATACATAATATCTATGTGAAACTTTCCCATTCACTAATAAAATATAATTAAATTTACCAATTGTGGTTGACCCGTCAGCATTTCGAATCACAATGTACGGGTCAATTGGTGGCGTCACCAGCAGCTGTTGATATTGTGCCGGTAATCCCTCCACTTCCGGCGCGTGGAAAGCTTCCGGGGCTACTGGTCGTTCTTCCACAATTGGAATTCGTATTGTCCGAGAACGCCTGAAAAATATTCATGACTAGACATCATTCTTTCAGTGCTTTTAAAGTAGTTCTTATAAACTTAACTGTTTATTCAACATGCTCATTTGCAAGCACACTACAATTAAGAAATAACTGCATTGCAAAACAATTAAAAGACAAGTATCTATGAATGGTTGTTGTCACATCTGCACAATTAGAAATGAAACTTACAGTACTATTTCGCGGATGCTTTCAACTTCGTCGCGTTCTGAACTTCCTGCCGACGCTCCTGGTGTCCCATTAAAATCTGCTTCATTTTCATCGTACGGTATCTGCCGTAACTCCGCCATCTCCTCCATCTCCTCCACCTCCTCCCGGCTGACCGGAGTGTCAACCAGTGCCGGTACTGGTTCTTCCTCCTCTAAAATATTGGTGCAACTCCGCTTGTTGTTGCTGTTGTTGTTCAAGGAGGTGGAGCGCGAACTGGTTTCGATTTTCTACTTCCCGTTCCAGATCTCGTTGTCCCTCCAGAAAATTGATGGAAACGCTTCTAACTTGTTCGCGAGATGGTGGCGGAGTTGGCTGGCGTCG
>NW_018111881.1:0-933 GCF_000183805.2 Loa loa | reverse complement strand
TTTGGAGAAATTTGTTAAAATTTCTGTTTACAGTATTTTATAAACTTACCAGGAGTTACTGTTGAAGAAGTTACTGTTGCTGTTGTTGTTGTTGTTGTTGTTGTTGTTGTTGTTGTTTTTCCACAAAATCCACATGTTTTGGTGCAGATTCTTTTAGCTAATGGATCAAAGCAAATCTTATTTGTGCAATGATCGTATAAATCATCACAAACTAAAAAGATTTGGATCAGCAAAAAAATTTTTGTAAAAATTTTTTGGGAATAAACAAAATTTTCTGATAGCTCTTGTATAACTTGTAATTTATGCAAATTTGCAACAACAATAATCACTGTTTACTTTTGCGAGAATTTTTAGATCGTTGAAGTTATATGGTTTTATCAACACTTGATTATAGTAATGCTATAATTCAAGAATCTGTTGGAGTCTGTTGAAGCCCTTCAGATTCCATTCTGTTATATCATCATCTAATGCTGAATCTGATTTTTCTGAATCAATCTTGTACGTTACAATTATTGCCTGTTAATTAAAAATAAATTCAATGTTTTTATATTATAAATTATGAAATTATTTGAAGAAAATGGGAGAATAACCTTCATTTACAGCAAAAGTAATTGCCACAAAGACGATGAAAATAGTCACAATAATATGTCGAAACATTATTTGCAAATTTTTTCTTTCTAAAAAAAATACTGAAATCAAAAAATCCAATATTTTAAGCTATTCATATTATTGGTTTAATTCTTTTCTGCATGTTTAATATTGGTTCTGATTGGAATATTTATCAAGAATTAGATCGTAACAAAGGTTGAAATAATATTTGTCACTTTCATTTATGTAATTAAATGTTAGTTTTGATTTGTTTGAAAATTTGTAAATAAAAGGAAAATTTTACTAAATTCTTTTTGTTGTAAAAATAAAGCACTAATAATTTAA
>NW_018111880.1:0-934 GCF_000183805.2 Loa loa | reverse complement strand
CACAACTAACATTTACTTTATTGTATTATCCTACGACAATGTAACTTACAATTCAATTTAACTTAAATTTATAACTAATTTAACTTAAATTTATAAGTAGTTTAACTTAAATTTATAAGTAATATAAGTAAATTACTTAAATTTATAAGTAATTTAACTTAAATTTACAAGTAATATAAGTAAATTACTTAAATTTATAAGTAATTTATAAGTAATTGTGCTAATCTTTTTGAATGCCTTACTATTCATATGAAAATAAATTGAAAAAAGAAAAAATGAATAGGATGATTAATACATATTATGTGTTATTACATCATCATTGCTTGGAATGTTGCGCCAACATCATTCATTGCTATACCATTGCGCTTATCCCATCTATCAGATCATCTATTTATCAATAACCAATATCATCATTATCATCATTATCATCATCGTTATATCATCATTATCATCGTTGTCACTATCATCATCATCCATCATAACATGTTTACACATTGTGCTAATCTTTTCTAAACGGAATTGCTTATTGGGTTAATTAAAGATTATGTTTGATGAGATGCTATTATGTGTTTGATTGAATATGTGAAATATTACTAATTACACCTATAACCTTTTCCTATATTTTGTTTATCATTTTTCTTATCATATGATATTTTTGATTATAGATCATGTATGTTTCAGTAGCACTAAATTATGGCTAATCCATTTATTATCAATTAAATGGATATGTCAAAATTTTTGCTATTTCTTTTAAATATTAGTAATTTTGAAACAAAGATATTTCAGAAATATTGAATTGAAATGATATAGGTGAGCTAATCAAATTGAACATTTCCGGAATTGTATCCTTTGGTTAACTATAGAGTTATCATCATCAATCAGGTTTGTATCAATCAGGAAACGGATGAATGTAAGATGATGAAATAGATTTCGA
>NW_018111879.1:0-934 GCF_000183805.2 Loa loa | reverse complement strand
ATTCATTCATTCATTCATTCATTCATTCATTCATCCATCCATTCATTCATTCATTCATTCATTCATTCATTCATTCATTCATCCATTCATTCATTCATTCCTTCATTCATTCATTCATTCATTCATTCATTCATTCATTCAATCATTCATTCATTTATGGCATCCATCATGATGTCAAAATTCTCTCAGTGTGATTCGTATTTTTATTTCCGGTAAAATTTTAGGCGATATCCGCCTCATCTTAACCTTTAACCTATCAAAAGGAAATAATTTTTTATTTGTGATAATATTTGTACTTTCTCATTTTCTCCTATTTCGTTCTTTTAACCCTTATTATCTCAGATTTTTATTTTATTTCTTTTTTTTTAAATCATTGCTAAAATTATCAAAATCCCATTCGTTATTATCAATCATGAATCACAAATATCATCTCGATGATTCTCTTAATTTCTCTTCATCCTATTTTTACTTTTTCCTCATTTCACCTTCAAATTACTTCCTCTTTAAATTCATTTACATTCCCTCATATCACATTCAATTCCTTATAACTTTTCATCGAATTACAAATTTTTTCGATATATTTCCCTCAATTTTATCCTAATTAAAATTTTTCATGAAATTGTACACTTTTTCTTTTCTCCCTTTTTTTTTGTCCTAACCTTTCAAAAAGTCTTTTATAAGTTTCAAAAATTGATGAGCAAAGATCAAAATTGCACCACAATTTTCCGAATTTTCAAAATATTTAATTCATCAGGAAAATTCATGGAAAGTGCAACATGAAATACAAACAGTTGCGAGAAATTTAAATTTCAACATTCCAATGTTTGAAACTTAAACCAATCACTTGTTTATTGTTAGATATTTTAATGAATCGAAATTTGCTTCTTAGCCATGGTACAAAAAAAAAAAAAAAACAAACAAATAAATAAATAAA
>NW_018111878.1:0-935 GCF_000183805.2 Loa loa | reverse complement strand
TTTTAATTTACTTCATTAATTACACTTTTACTTCTTTCTTTCTTTCTCTCTCTCTCTCTCTCTCTCTCCATCTATCATTCACTCACTCCATCTTATTGGTCACATTTAGCACAAATAACAGTGATATTTCTTCATGCATACTTTTTCTCTTATCTTTCTAGTTAAAAAAAAAGAAAAATCATTTCTTCATCTCTTACCTCTGTCATTTTTTGATGAAATTTTAACTTGGAATTTTAAAAATTCAATTTTACTTTCATTTTCAAAGGACAAAATAAAACATCAAATTGTTCTCTGCTTCTTTCATTTCTTTACTTTATGTTATTTAGTTCAAGTTAAAGCATAAAATGTTAGGACAATGTTTGAAATAATAGCCTAAGCCTTAACATTGATAGCCTAGTTTCGGTGCAATATTTCCCTGGCACATTTAATCATCATTATATATGAATGAATTTGAAATATACATCAATTTATTCATGTATAATATTTCAATTACCTCATTCATTTACATAATAAATTCAATTTGAAATTGACATTTAGCAGTTATCGATTAGGAATGATAATTTTTACTGATAAGATAGCAATTAGGAATGTTAATTCTACTGTTTAAATGCAATGAATGTTATTTTTTTTTTTTCTTTTGGCGCCATCAATAGTGTATGTATCATAAAATGATGATTTTGAAATGAAATTTGAAGAAATTACCTGTTTACTTAATTAACTAGTGTTGTTTTAATTACAAATACTTTTACCTTAATTAGCTAATATTATTTTAATTACAAATACTTTTACCTTAATTAGCTAATATTATTTTAATTACAAATACTTTTACCTTAATTAGCTAATATTATTTTAATTACAAATACTTTTACCTTAATTAGCTAATATTATTTTAATTACAAATACTTTTACCTTAATTAGCTAATATTATTTTAATT
>NW_018111877.1:0-935 GCF_000183805.2 Loa loa | reverse complement strand
TTTTTAAAAAACAAAAAAAAATAAAAAAAAGAATTTAAAAACAGAATTTAATGTTAAAATATTGTTATTATTTCCTTAGGCTATTAACTCCTGATATTTCTATATCATCCATTTTCTTTGTGTCGGTTACTGCTAATTTTCTCAGGATTTCTTGAAATATACTTAAAATTTTAGGCAACATTTTGAAATGCAATTATTCTACTTCTTTTGATAAAGAATTATGTTAAAAATGGTACCATTATATTTATAAAACGAACGAACGATCTGTGTTTTTATTTATTTAATAAACGACAATTTGTTTGTAAGGAAACAGTATCAAAGAATACTCACTCATTTATATCGATGATCAAATGGATGACAAGTAATTATTATTAACAATTTCACTGTTAATAATTGGAAATGCATTTCGTGTCCTATTTCATCATAATTTTAATTTCCTTTCTACCATTGATTTTAAATGCCTCACTATGATGAAAAACAGATTTCTTATACAGGTTTGTTATCATTTATTGATTTTTAAATTTGTATATGCATTTTATTTATTAAACTTAATGTATGCACTATAAATATGCAAATTTATTAGTGATTGTCGACATTTATTTTTCGTTTTTGTAAAATTACTTTCCCTTTTTTGCTGTTTGGAAATACAACTGTTTCGATCATAATTAATCTCATAATTTAATCTCGTTATTTAACAATCGAACATACACCAATACGACGATGTCCCTGGCCTTTAATTTTTCCGTTAACATATGAAATAATCGTTGTGACAAAGTTATTGCAACAAATGTTCCAATTGTTCAGCATATTTTATGTCTCCGCTCTCCTTTATGATGGTACATATTTGATGCGAATGATGAAATAAAGAAATGGAAGGAAACGATTCATTAAAACCTAACTTATTTTTTTACAAAAAAAGAAAACTGCAACAAAGT
>NW_018111876.1:0-935 GCF_000183805.2 Loa loa | reverse complement strand
GATATTTGATCAGTTTTAATAGTCTGATATTATAATGCTTTGCATATTTGTGACCAATTGAATAATAATAATTCAATTTTCTGGAAATTTTAGAAATAAAAGAGTTTCTGTCATTATTTCTGTAAATACATTTTATTTTTTGAATTCCAATTTGCTAATATTTTCTTTCCTCGTATTTTAATTGCTTTTAAATTTATTTATTTTTTTCTCATATTCGATGATAGAAATAATTTATCTTGAAAATGATAGTTATCTTTACCAATGTTGCTGATAAGATCATTGAAAGATAACAGAATTTAATTCTTTCGAATTCTTTCTTCGTTGCAAAAATTTTAGACATGTTATTACTTCATCGATTTGCTTGTTAATTCTTTATTGATAAGCTGAGAACTTTGGTGTAAAGAGTAATTTTAATTGCTAGAGGAAGTCATTTCATTTGCATTGATAGTAAAGTGCATTCTGAAATCGAAATTGGTGTGATAAGATATATTTCTGAAGGCTTCTAAGCATACTGTCACCCACTTTTAAGTTGACAATTTCAACTAACTGATAGGATAACAAAGTGGTCCATCTGTTGCTCGAAGACATTGGCACTTTTTTAGTGCTTTTTTTTATTAAAAAAGATTTTTTTATTAATACTATTTGTTATTATCATTATTAATACTATTATTATTGATACTACCTTTTTTATTAATACTATTTGTGGAAGAATTTTACATCCAATGAAGTGACCAACGATGATCCCTAGCTGTCTCAATAATCCATATTAATATTTACCTCATTTTTTTTAAAGGTAAGTATTAGTATGGATTGTTGAGATAATTAATGTGACCATTGGTCACTTAATAGTAATAAATAAAAAAAATGACTATACTATCTATAATGGTTTTGTTATTTGTTAAAAATTTACTGACAGTTTTCGAGAATATAAATTT
>NW_018111875.1:0-935 GCF_000183805.2 Loa loa | reverse complement strand
TTTTTTTTATTTTTCAAATTTTATTTCGCCGACATTTGTATTTAAATTAGATAGATGAGAGGGAAAGGTAAACTTTTGTAAATGAATTCAATTTTTTCATCCGTTAAAGAGGCAATTTTTCATTGTGAGCTTTCCTTTTTTCCTAAAATCGATTGTGAATTAAAGCAGATATCTGTGAAAATGAAGAAATTTCGAAATAAAATCGAATGTCTCACTTTAATTGGTATTAAGGAAGAATGAATTATTTCGAAATATTTAAAAAAAAAAAAAAGGAAAAGAAGTATTACAGCAATGATTGCAATTTCAGCCTATATTTTCAAATACTTATGAATCAAACCTTATCAACATGTCATTCCTTCATCAATCACTAATAAATAAATTGTTTGTTAACTACAAAAGTCTTTATATCTTCATCGAACTTCAATATATAATGATTTAAAATTCCATCATATTCTAAAACAAATGCAACAATTAATTAAACTGCCATAATTGATGTAGCAGCAACATTTGACAATTATCAAATATAATTGCAATAGTTTCATTTATCCAAATTCAATGAATAAATTTTTAATTAACTTAAAAACTATTTGAAACCCTTCTCAATATGTCAACCTGTGGGACAAATAAATGATAAATTTCATAGTGTCAAAAATGATACAACAATGGTAGAGTGTTAATGATAAAAGCAAAAATGATTTCATAAAATAGGAAGGTATGAGAGAGAGAAAGAGAAAAGAAAAAAGACAGAGAAATAAAAACACTTACGCAAATTGATTTAATGCGTTTATTTTAATTTTCATCTGCATGAAAATTAAAATTATAAGTTGAAATTAAAATATTTCCTATTCTATTCATTAGATTAATGGGAACGACACACCAATAGAGCGATACGTATATATATATATATATATATATATATATATATATATATATAT
>NW_018111874.1:0-936 GCF_000183805.2 Loa loa | reverse complement strand
TACCAGTGAATTCAGCACTGTAACAACACGCATTGCCAAACATACAATCATCCATTAGACGTTTTATTGTTCGTCCATTTTTCTTTTGATACGTATAACACGTTAATGACGTACTAACAAACGGTTTCGGAAGATCCACAGCTATTCCAAGATATAATGCACAAATAAGCCATAAAACTAAAATTTGTTCAGCTAATTATAAATGTATGTCTTACCTTGTTCTTTCATCCCACAAACGTAATGATTGACCTTGACCTCTATGTTATTTACAGCAATTATCACTTGTTGACATTGAAAAATGATATTTCCGCCTTTGCAAATTGTAACAATCCTTCTCAAAATATTAATTTTAACTGATGTAGAAAATTTCCTGTTCCAAATTGTCCTTTCCATTTGTTGTGACATTTACTTCGACCACTTCCAGTTCTGGAGTTAGTTGCAAGGTTTTGAGTATGTGGTGAATTCGGTTTAATTTGAATTAACTTGTCAGCTTCTTTATTCAATTTAACACCGTGCAAAAATGGTACATTCCATGAAGAAATACATTATTTCCGATTTCACAGATGAAAGAAAGCGTAATAGTGCAGCTCTTTTCTGTTTTAGTATTCTGTTGCTGTTTTTCTTTTTTTTTGTTTTGTTCTGCAATCAGTAATTAAATGATATGTTAAGAATGAAGTAAAACCAAACTTAGTTTGGAAATTTATACACAATTCGAAATTTAAAAAAATTTCAGTTATTTCGTAGTTATATTGTGAGAGTTAAGTGTTAAGTGAGAGGTTAAATGCATATTGTTAAGTGAATCACATCTCTAACCATTTTGTTAAATCTTATGTTGCGGTAGCAACAATGTTGAGGATAATCTCTTTGCAACTTTTTGATTAATTAATTTTGCTGAGTATTTCAAATTTATATTTGTTATCATCTTTAAATGTTATG
>NW_018111873.1:0-936 GCF_000183805.2 Loa loa | reverse complement strand
TAATAATAATAATAATAATAATAGTAATAACAATAATAATAATAATAGTAATAATAATAATAATAATAATAATAATAATAATAATAATAATAATAATAATAATAATAATAATAAATAACAATAATGATAATAGTATAATAATTACAATAATAATAATTAATAATGATAATAATAATAATAATAACAGTGATAAAAATAATAACAATAATAATAATAATAATATTGAAGCAACAATGAAGATTAGCTCAAATAAAGCATATCTTCATTCCAATGAAAGAATATATAAAGTAAAAATGGAAAAGGCTGGAAAAAAAAGGGAAGATTTTAATGAAAGCAACTTAAAATTGATATGCAAAAAAGAATGATTGTTGATAACTGTTCGAAGTGAAGCAGATAAATTGACAGTAAAAAAATCGGAGAAATTAAACCAAATTAAAGTAACACAACCAATAATATTTCGCTGATTTTTTTTTTCCGGAAGTATGTGTTTAAGAACGGTGTGAAAAAAAAAAAAAAAGCTAAGCAATAAAATTATTATCAATAATTAAAATACCATTGAAAGAATATGTTGTATCCATGGTAACAGGTTAAAAATTAGTTTGTAATATAATTATCGGACATTTACTTTATTCTATCAAATCATTCCTTACTAACTTACTTTCCCTAACTTATCTTCTCCAATCCATTTTGTATATTACACAAATAATCCCGACATAAATCAATAGCTTAGTTAATCAATCGGTTACCCAAATGAAATGATATATCAAATTGATAAAATTGAAAGCAAAGAATGAAGTATATTTTAACACTTCTTAAAATTGCATGATTCATTTCACATTTGATACTTTCAATTTACTTGTATTGCTGCTAATTTGTTGAATAAATTTCAGTTAATTACAAATAAGTATATCTGATTATCAGAATGGATAAATGCAC
>NW_018111872.1:0-936 GCF_000183805.2 Loa loa | reverse complement strand
AACTTCCTCCAGCCTTTAAGGTCACCACTGATTAATGACAGCTACGGCAGATAAGCTACTTGAAGAAACTCTTTCTTTGAGAAACTCTCTCAGTTGTTTCCTTGTCCCTATCACTTTGAGCTAGACATCAAAGAGGCAACATAGTTTCCTTGTCCTTATTCCTTATCACTTTGACCCAGACATCGAAGAGCCTACTTATAGTCGAATTCAAAATAATTTTGTCGTCGTTAGCCATTTCTGCATACTTCTTATGCTAATTTGATTACTCAAATGGCCAAGAAGCAACAATTTTCGTTCATAGACGCAAGCCGATTCAGTAAATGGTCTAAACTAATAAAGTAACCATTTTTCCGCTGAGATTCATCAAACGCATATAACAAGGAAAAAATTCGAATGGTTAAACCCGATCTCGGAAGGCTTATCACACTCAACAGTGAAGGAAGTTGTCATAGCTCGACGAATGCTAATCAGACAAGCAACGACGGTGAAATAGCTAAATGATATCTTTATTATGATGAGCTCGGAACTAAATAAAAACAATAAGTACCCCATTTATGTACCCAGACAGACACAACATAATAACCGAGCTCCTTACAATGTACTATCACGAAAATTTGCATCATATGGAGTCGTTATCAACAATGAGAAATGCATATAAGATTCCAAAGGGTAGAACAGAAGTCAAACGAATTTTACATCACTGTATGGCCTGCAAACGTTGGATTTCCAAACCATTTAAATTGCCTGCTATGGCAAACAGAATCACGAGTTAAACGTTCACGAACATTTGAATATATTGGATTGGATTACTAAAAATTGGCAAAGGAAAACGATGGATTGCCTTGTTCACATGTTTTACGGCTAGAATGGTACATCTAGAAATAGTTGAGAATCTCTCTGCTAAGGCTTTCTTACTTTTACTAAGAAGATTTATTG
>NW_018111871.1:0-936 GCF_000183805.2 Loa loa | reverse complement strand
AATAATAATAATAATAATAATAATAATAATAATAATAATAATAATAATAATAATAATAATAATAATAATAATAATAATAATAATAATAATAATAATAATAATAATAATAATAATAATAATAATAATAATAATAATAATAATAATAATAATAATAATAATAATAATAATAATAATAATAATAATAATAATACTTTTTATGATAAAATTTCACTCTCTGTATCTATCGTAAAATTTTCATTTCTTATTTCAAATACCATCTGATACCATCATTATTCTTTAATTCGTTTTTCTTTTTTTTCTTTACTGTTCTTTTACTTTATTCAATGATAGAAGGATATCAAGAATGGATGGAAAATTTGGAAATAATAAATTGCATATCATAAATATTAACTTTTTTTAATTTTGTTGTAAAATTGTACGAATAAAATAAAATTTACTATTATTCATATAAATGTTTGTCAAAAAATTTTTTTTTACACAATTTTATTAACAAATTTTGTCACAATAATTAATGTTAATGAAATGAAATGAATTACTTTTACAAAAAAAGAAAAAAATTATTTATTAAATATTTATTCCAATCAATTAAATTTAATAATATCACATACTTTTTCTTTTTCTTTTTTTCGTTTTTTTTTTTTCTTTTGCTTGTTTTTTAATCTTTTTCCATTTAATGATTTTTTTTTTCGTTTTGTTTTTTTTTCTTTTTTTTTTTTTAAAAAAAATGCATTTAACGACGAGAATGATTTGATTGATCAATGTATTGTTGATGTTGTTGAAGATATTTCTGTAGCAAACGTGATAATAATTCTGAACGTCCATCATCCATCATGTATCGTTTACCAAAACGAATCAATGGACTTGTTTGAAAAGCCTAAAAAATAAAATATATTTAATTTTCTTTTTTTCATTAAATCAATATCATATAATTTCTTT
>NW_018111870.1:0-936 GCF_000183805.2 Loa loa | reverse complement strand
TCGATATTAAAAATATCAATACATCAAAATATCGATATTAAAATACCGATATATCAAAACATCGATATTAAAATACCGATACATCAAAATATCGATATTAAAATATCAATACATCAAAATATCGATATTAAAATATCAATACATTTAGTTAACAATTTCAATGTTAATGGAGTTCTATTTGGACTTATCAATGAATTATTTCCTGTTTATCATTCCATTGATAATTATCATTTAGTAATCATTTTACCACTACTGATTTACAATGAACATTGATATGTTTTCCTTTCTTTTTTTCATCTTTTTACAGTTGTACAAATATCATTTAACAAATTCTCCTTCGTCGGCATGCTTCTTTCATCATTTTATGATAACTTGAATACTTTTCAATTATCCATTAGCATTATCAGTTATCAATTTATAAATCATATCATATCTTGTCAATGTTAACGCTATAATTGTTTCTTTTTTCATATAAGCTATCATTAATATTAATCAGTCAGTCTGCTAATCAGCTATTATTAATATTAATCAGTCTACTAATGAGCTATCATCAATCAGTCCATTTGTTTTTAGCATTACTATCTGTATAATTCTCCTTTTTTTATGCACTTTTACCACTAAAAAAAGGAAGGAATTCAAATTTCAAAAAAGAAACTCTGATGAAATTCATCGTTCAGCAAATCGTAATATATTATGATTGATACGATCAATTTGAAATAGGCTAATTTGAATAATTTCAAAATTTTCAAACAGTACAATTGATCAAATGTTTTAAAGAAAATAAATTAAAAATTTAAATTGTCCTCTTCCCTTTTCATAATCTGCATGAAATTTTACAATGAAAATCAAAAGTTCAACTTTTTAAACTTGATTTTTTAAAAAAAACTTCAAACCCAAATTTTTAAATTAAAAAGAGGAAATTATTATCATAACTTA
>NW_018111869.1:0-936 GCF_000183805.2 Loa loa | reverse complement strand
TTTTTTTTTTTTTTTTTTGATGATAAAATGATTAGATAGCAATGTATTATTTTAAAAATTTTATTAATTTAATTTTAATTTATCAAAAAAAGAATTGAATTTCTCTAATGAATTATTTGACAATTTCATTGATTTTCATTTCATTTTTAATTTTAAAAAAATATTCAATTTTCTATGAAAATTCATTCAAAAATTTCCAATTAACTTTCATTTTTAATTCCCGAAAAAAATAAACTTTCAATAAAAAAAATTAGCCCAAAAAATTTTATTCATTTTCATTTTCAATTGTGAATAGAAAAGAAAAAAAAAGTCAATTCTGATAAAGAATTATTTTGAGAATAATTACTGATCTTATCCTGCATTGATAACATTACATTATCATTAGCATATTTTATTTCTATACTTTTCATTATTTTTAATTCTTTTTTTTCCATAATTCACTGCACATATTTTTTTTCATCCAAACGATCATTTCTAATACTTTTTTTTTTTAAAATTCTATTTTATTTGTCGATGACATAAATTCTGCTCAAAAAAAAAAAAGAAAAAAAAGGAGACACATACAACAGAACACAACAATTTTTCATACTGTTAATTATTGTCACATTTTAAGCTAATTACATCATAGAATCTTTTTTTCTTTTCTTTTTTTTTGTTTGCAGAGATGAATAATATTAATATTAATACCCAACATTTATCAGTCTATCATACTGATATTTACTTCCTTATCAGTTGAGATATCCATTTTATGCACCAATTAAAACTTTTAAGCGATTAAAAAAAAAGAGATATTTAAGCTAAATTATAAAAGTATATGAAAAGTTGAGGAATGTTTTGATAATTAAAAAAAATTTTTATAATCTTTGACTATTTAATATAAAATATGCGTTCATTTATTTATTCTTTTTTTTTCGTTTTTTTTTCTTTTTTTTTTTT
>NW_018111868.1:0-937 GCF_000183805.2 Loa loa | reverse complement strand
GAGCTAATCAATAATATATCATATATCTTTTAGTAATATAACAAGAAATCAATAAGAGGAAGGAAATGAAATACTGGAAAAATTGGATCAATGTTTTTATCAAAAATCTCAGGTCTAAATAGCTTATCATAACATAAATGATTAAAAAAGATAAAAGCTATTATGCTTTAAAATAAGCTGAAAAAATTGTCATATCGAAATCAATTCAATATCAATCGATAATCTAATTAACGGAACTAAGATAATAAGGTAATTTATTAACAAATGAATGAATTGGTATTATTTTGTCAAAAATATCATTTAGTTGATATTAATAATACTATTCAAAATTAATTATATTAAAAAAAAAGGAAAAATTTGTTGATACTAATTAAAAATCATTTATTTTTTCATATCATTAACCTGTTCAGCATTCATTTGTACAGGTGTATGTTTCAAATTTCCATTCAATTCCATATCATCTTTACCATTTTGATTTTCTAATGCCCATATTTTACCCCGTGTTTTATTTCGTTCACGTTTATCCGCTAAACGTTTCCTTTGTTGTAGGATTTTATCACGAGTGGTACGATATTCAAGAGCAAATTCATTAACCATTTTAAAAACAATCATTGGTTTTAATGTTGGTACTTCTTGAATACTGTAGCCAAAAAAGAGCAAAAATGCATGCCATCTGGAAAAGAAATATTTTAATTGATTTAATTAATTAATAAAAAAAAAGATGAATTTTAACAAATAAATTTCTTTATTATTGAGAAATATTTTATATAAATATTTTGTAAGCAAACAGTTTCACATAATAAGTATGATTAAATTTCGATGTGATACTAAAAAAATCATCCATCTTTGTCCTAATGGTTCATGTGAATAAATTAAACTTCGATAAGATATCACAAAATTTACCTTTACTCTAATGGTTCACGTGTTATTATAAAAC
>NW_018111867.1:0-937 GCF_000183805.2 Loa loa | reverse complement strand
TAGTATATATATATATATATATATATATATACATATGTATATGTGTATATACATACGCATATAAATGTACATATATCCCGGTATAGCTTCCAACCATTACCTTTTTAAATTTTCTTTTCATATGAATGAACACTGGTATTTAAATGTTTTATAGTGAAAACTGTAAATAACCAAATGATTTATATATATGCGATGATTTTTAATGCAATTTTTGGATTTTTGATTTCTTTGAAATCGAAAGTCTGACCTACGCAAACCTTCATATGACACTTAAAACTCATCAAACAGAAAATAATTCACATTAGATAATGATTTTCTCTGGATACAACTTTCCACATATCTAACCCTTTATATCTCTTTCATTACATTCGTCCAAGCAGAGCTTCAAACAATAAATATCGATTTTTTTCTCAATTTGAATAACTGAATGTTGTTTGACAATAAAAAAAGGTCATTTCTGTTGATCTGCTCAATAAAACTCATTCATATATCTTTTTATAACAACTTACAAGCATTGATTTCCTTCCCACCCATAATCTTAACTTTTGTTTAAGCTATAAGATCTTTCCATTCTCTTTTTCACTTCCCCAGCTATCCAGAATATATTCGCTGATGATAACCTAATCAGGAAAAAGAATCTGTTGAAATCACACCATAATACTGGAGTCAATTAATCATCTCATCTCGCTTTATCATAAATGAAATATTCCGGACTGTTTCCCCCACTCACTTCTATTGAAAAACTCAGTTGTAGCCATCATAACATGCACACTCCGCTTCTCTCGTCCCTTTCATAACACTTCTTGACAACAACGAAGTAATTTCACACTTGCACATAAAGGTAGATCATAAGGTTTAATTATGATAAAATATTAGTGTAGCAGAAAAGTTAATTAGAAATGAAAATTTTTAACCATTTCAAATATCAAGCATAATT
>NW_018111866.1:0-937 GCF_000183805.2 Loa loa | reverse complement strand
TTTTTTTTTTTTTTTAATACAATCAATTCATATAAATATGAAAGAGCTGTAACAAATTCGAATAATTTGGAAATTTTGAAAAACTACTGGTTATCATAATAATTCATTTCATAAAAAGGAAAGGATTTTTGGAAATTTTTGTAAAATAAAATATATAACAAAGAATAATTACTACTAATTCCTTCCTTTTTTCCTTTTTTTTCTTTTTTTTTTATACGTTAAATTTCATACAGTTGTAACGGATAAAATTCCATCAATGGGACGACTAGAAATATCACGATTTGCATGAGCCATAAATTCTTGAATTGTAGTGAATTTGTCTAGTAATGGATTACCTCGTCGCATCATCTTTTTTCGTGATAACTGTACAATTAACTGAAAAATGCGAAAGCTTACAGTATATATATATTTTTTTCTTCTCATTTTTTGTTTCTTTTTTTCTTTTTTTTGTTTTTTCTTTGCATCTTATAAAAATTATACGGATAAAAACCGGTTATATCCGGTGAGAGTATATATCTGTTTTGTTATTGCCATTATAAAATTAATCGATTATTTGTTTTCAAATCATTGAAATGTTTGAAATTGTCACTTACCTGATCTGATGGTTGTTGATTTCGTTGGGCCATTAATTGATGATATCTTAATTTTCGTTGTTTGGCTCGTTCCCATTGCTTTTTGCGCTCTTCACGTGTCCAAAATCGACCAGTTTTTAGTTCGCTCATCGCATCATCATCTGTACTTACACCTGTACGTTCCTAAACAAACTAATTTTTTTTTTTTTTCCCATTGAATGGATCTTTTGAAACATTAAAATTCTCAATTTAATATTGGAAGCAAGGAAAATTTCTTGCATTTAAGCTAAAAAATTCCTCTCTCTCCCTCTCCCTTCAAAGAAAAAAAAAAAAAAACGAAAAAAGCAATTCACTTTGTTTAATTG
>NW_018111865.1:0-937 GCF_000183805.2 Loa loa | reverse complement strand
CTATTTTTTGATAATTAGTTAATATCAATCAGTTTACTTTTCGTCTCATTTCAATTTCATCAATTTTTCTTTTTTATGCAAAAATGTTTCTTATGAAAGAATGCCAAAATTTTGTATATGAGTTTAATTGGAAAATTTAATAAATAATATGTTGTTTACAATGGAAAAATGAAAAAATAATGAAGAATCAAATATAACCGATCAGAATACCAGAACTGAATGATAACAAGAATAAATCAAATTGTGATACGGGAAAGAGTGAAAGAAGAATGGGTGAACAGTTGAGTGTAACAGAAGAAAAAGAAGGTAACAAATGAATTTAAATAATTTCATTAAAAGTTAAACTATCACATTCTATTAATGTTATAAATTTGATAAAATATATTAACATGATAAAGTTTAATTAGCTTATTAATATATTAGCATAAATTGTTATAATGTTATATTGTTACGATTGATATTGAATGATGGATAATAAATTATCATGAAAGATTGAAAAGCAATATTAAATCATTTTAAATTTGGAAAAAAAGTGAATTTCAAATTATTCACGTGAAGTAGAGATGAAGGGCTAAATTTTTCCACTAGTTTCTTTAGTTTTTTTTTTTTTTTTTTTTTTTTTTTTTTAAAATGATTTAAATAAATTGGTTAGTTTAAAATGACATTTAAAAAAGAAGGAAAGAAATGATCGTGTATATATGTGGTATGCTTCATTTATCGTTTTCAAGTTTCATTGCATACTGTATATGTATTTGTAAAAAATGATCGTAATTGTTGAAAATTTTTTCAAAAAATCTTAATTTTAAATTGAATTTTGTTGCTCAAAAATTTTGTAAAATTTCTGGACAGTATATTTTATTTGCTACTAAAACTTAATTCTTCAAATTTGCTTTTTTTTTGTCCTTCATTTTTACTGTATAATATTTGTAGTAAAAAA
>NW_018111864.1:0-937 GCF_000183805.2 Loa loa | reverse complement strand
ACTCTCTTCTTTTTCAATAATCTTGAAAATTTGTTGCTTATTTTGTTTATTGTATTACACCCAATTGTGGTCGAGATATTAAAGATCAACAGCAATCATTCGATAATTGTCGGAAAACTGTTTTTCATCGGTCTCCATCAAAATGCTAAAACTGTTTTATTTTTTAGTAAAAACAATTCTACAATCGTTTGAAGTATTTTCTATGACTACTTCCTTTTCTCCATTTTTAATGCAAATAGACGAATTAATTTCCAACGAATTTTTATCTGTGCATACTTCGATGAATTACATTATTTCCAACAAAGGATTTCTGTGGAAGTTTATAGAAGTGGAATTATAAATTGATTTGATAAATTTTGAAAATCTGCTAATAAAACGTCTGTTTTTGAACATTAAAAAGTTTGATTTGATGTTTGTTAAACATTTGGCAGAAATTCATTTTTGAATGATTTGGTGATATTAATGCAAATGATGTTAGGAAATTGTTTTTCTGTTGAACTCGTTTCTCAGTGATACAGATTTATTCGGGAGGTAATATTGTTCTTGTACAATATTACTAGTTAACAACAAGAAAAAAGGTATGAAATATGTATGTATATAACACGATGGTAAGCAATAATAAATGTGTTATACAAAAAGCAAGTAATATGATCAATTAACAAACTCCTTGTCGTTACCTTGGACAATAATTTGACTGTCGATTAGTTGATAGGTAGTTGAGTTGGGAATATATTACGGGATATGTATTTAGCGAATAGAAGAATATCGTATTTATTGTCCATTGGTGGCGGATTTGGGAAGATGTCCTTGAAGTTCAATCGTGGAAAACAAGCGTGGAGGATGTGCCGTCTGTTCAACTGCAAAAACACTAAGTCAGTTTGGCTTTTTCTATATATATATATATATATATATATATATATATATAGTAGTAGGTAGG
>NW_018111863.1:0-938 GCF_000183805.2 Loa loa | reverse complement strand
CAACATCTGTGCATACGTTTCAGTGACTGATAATATTGTACTGAAAGTGAAAGAAAACATTAACAAATATGTATACTGAATGAATGATATGATAACAGCAAATACTTTAACTTACATTACTGTCAATACAATCAAATATTTAGTGATAACGAATGATAGCATAATAAGCAATCCAAAATTTCTGCAAATATATTGGTAATGTACTATTGTAGTATTACAATAAGACTCATTCATGTTTTCGTTGCATTCATAATGAAGGGAACTTGTTCTGTTGGAATTCATAACAAGGTTAGCCGGAATTTTGTCCTAATGAAGTTTTAGTAAACTTTTAGGAAGTGATGTTTCCATGTGTGTTTAAGGGGACAAGTAGGGGAGTTTAATATTCCAGACACATTAGCTTGACTATCAGGCTAGTGGTTCTTTGAAACACTCTTCACAGTTGCACATAAGCTTAATTAACAACTTGAATGAAATTTATAACGAAGAGTTTGTTCACAACAATTGAACTTGCAACTAAGATTGGTTAGAAAATTGGAAGACTTTGATAAATGACTTGTCACTTTAAATGTTGAAATATTTTTTTATTGATTTTGTGTAATGGATCATTTATCTCAGATAAATTCTAAATTCTAAATAAAACACTTTTTTTCAGCTTCGCCGACACGAACGGATGTTTTTCAATTGTATTAGATAATTAAGAAACAAGTTTGGTTATGGAAATGCATTCGGTGATCACAAAAATGACGAAAACTTTTTTTTTTTCTCCTGAGATAAGGGATTCGTGAAATCAGGCAAGCGATTCTACGAAACAGACGTTTCAGGAATACTTCATGAAAATTCATTTCACCAAACTTAGGATCCGAGCCAGCTACTAATAAATAGTTCCTTAGTCTTTATCATACGGATGCATCTTCTCGCTGATATAAACTAAGGAAGTA
>NW_018111862.1:0-938 GCF_000183805.2 Loa loa | reverse complement strand
AATAATAATAATAATAATAATAATAATAATAATAATAATAATAATAATAATAATAATAATAATAATAATAATAATAATAACAATTAATAATAATAATAATAATAATAATAATAATAATGACAATAATAATAATAGTAATAATAATAACAATAATAATAGTAATAGTTATAATAATAATGATAACAATAATAATAATGATAAACAATAATAATAACAGAAATATCAATAATAATAATGATAACAATAGTAATAATCATAACAAATATCATTTTTATCAACAATCATTTTATGATTTCATGATTTTCAATAATGAAATGAAATGAAATGCAGCAAATGAAATAATCATTAAAAAATCTTTTAAAAAATCAGCTGAATTATTTCTCTACTAAAATATGGCACTACAAAAAAGAAGTACCGTATTATTGAAGAAATTTTTATGAGCATTGATCTCTTGTATTGAAGCGGAATCACCACGGTTGAAACCTGATTTGATATCAACTCTTATATCTAACCTGTAAAAAGAAAGGAAAAATGAAAAAAGGGTAAATAATTTACCATTTTTATTTTGAAAAATGCAAAATAAAGTTCTGTTTTCTTAAGAAAATAAAATTTTGGTGTTTTTTTACAAAATTTTAGCTAACGGAAAAAAATTCCTATTTTTATTCTTATTATTGTTTAATTAGAATTTATCAAAAAAAAAAACAAAATTTTTGAAAAGGTTAACCTTAACAATGGTCCAAGAAGTGATATGCTAAAAAGTGAAAGGGATAAAAATATAAATAGGATTGGATGTGAACCAATTGTATGTCCAAGTAATCCAAATATATTACTAATTGTTAATGGCATAATTTATAATTAAATCCTGAAATACATGTATATGTATATATATATATGTATATATATATATATATATATATATATATATATATATATATATA
>NW_018111861.1:0-938 GCF_000183805.2 Loa loa | reverse complement strand
AATAATAATAATAATAATAATAATAATAATAATAATAATAATAATAATAATAATGATAATAATAATAATAATAATGATAATAATAATAATAATAAATCCTGCAACATCCGACCATTACCTAACATTGAATCAAATAAAACAAATAAGCTCATTTCATTGTTGACAATCATAATGTTGATGACGTTAACGAAGATAACTGTTGATGATGATAATAATAATAATAGTAACAGTAATAATAATTAATAATTAAACCACAACAATAGTAATAATAATAATGGTAACAATGATAGTGACAATAATCAATAATTAATAGTAATAATAATAATAATAACAAATAATAATAAATAAGTCATAATATTAATACGATAATGACGATTACAATCAATCAGAAAAAGTTCCCATTACGAAAATTATTTGCCCTTATTAATAATAATAATCATGTTATCATAAGTAATAAAATTACAATGATAATTTATACATTAATTTCCTATTACTCACATAAATTTTGCAACAAATCAATATTGATTCTTAATCGAAAAACAGACGCTAAATTTTGGACTCATTTTTGAAAATTTTCAAGTAATAAACAAAATTACCACTGAAAGTAAATGATATAATAATTCAACCACAAAAGAATAAAAAATAAAAAATAAAAAATAAAATAAAAGATAGGCGCAAAGACGTTGGCGCTAAACGAATGGAAAGACAATTTTAAAATGATGAACTCATTTTTGGGTCGAGAATTATTTCGTTCTATTTTTACCAATAAACACAACAAAAAAGTTCGTTTTGTTAATAAGAAAAAAAAAAAAAAGCAAAAGGAATCAAAAAACATTCGAACTGCTTTTTGGTCATTGCTTGAACAACAAATTAATTTTAGGCATGCATGAAATTAAAGGTATATAAGATGGATTTTTCTTCTGATTTGTAAATTTTAG
>NW_018111860.1:0-939 GCF_000183805.2 Loa loa | reverse complement strand
ATTCATTAAAAATAATAATTCATTGTTGTATCAAAACAATGTTACCGTAATTGCTTTGATTAATAACTTAATTTGTTCGGGAATTTTCTCGAATTTTTTTTATAATACATAAATTAATATATTATTACATTTTATCCAATTACAGTATACAATTATTATTCTCAATGCTATCTCTTTGTAAATTTTTACAAAAATAAATGTGTAATTACACCATATAACTTTTAGATAAAAGAAAAAAAAAAAGAAAAAGAAGATAAACAAAAAAGAGAAAAGATTGAGAGATGACAAAGAAAAGAAGGAAGAAACAAGTAATTCTAACACTTTTCCGCAAAAAAAAAAAAAAGAAAACAAAATAAAGGCCTATTTAGAATTGAATTCAATACCTTCTCGCATGCTAGCAAATAAAGCTGACGAGGAAATCTCGGGAATTATCGATTCCTTTTTGGTGCAAACACTTTTCGATACATTTTACAAAACCAATTTTAAAATCGACCAAACTTTTAAGAAAAGAAAAAAATAATAATAATAATACCATCAACGTCAACAAACCAGTACTGGTCAAATTTCTCATCGTAATTCAAACAAAATATGCAACTATCAAGTCTCAACTGTGATAACGATTATTTGTGTTACAATCAGTCATTTTGCTAATTCAATATCTTACTAATTTATATTTAATTTAAAATTTGATCAAAATTTCATATTCAGCAATTATTTTAAGATGAAAACGATGTAAAATGATTTGTCCATAACTTGAACGTCTAATAAAAAAAGCAAAAAGAGCTTATGATCGCGCAAGAGCTCAAACATATTGTTTCATTCGAATTGTTAATGTGAAGATTTCTGAGGCATTCTAGGCCTAATATTGCTTTTATTATCGAAAGAGAGAGAGAGAGAGGAAGAGAGAGAGAGAGAGCTACAAATAAAAATAGGAAGGAC
>NW_018111859.1:0-939 GCF_000183805.2 Loa loa | reverse complement strand
CGTCCGTCTCTTCTCTCCCTACCTCTTTAGCTTGAATGAGACAGAATTTAGTGTCAAAATAATGTTATTATTTCCTTAGGCTATTAACTCCTGACATTTCTATATCATCCATTTTCTTTGTGTCGGTTACTGCTAATTTTCTCGGGATTTCTTGAAATATACTTAAAATTTTAGGCAACATTTTCAAATGCAATTATTCTATTCTTTTGATAAAGAATTATGTTAAAAATGGTACCATTATATTTATAAAACGAACGAACGATCTGTGTTTTTATTTATTTAATAAACGACAATTTGTTTGTAAGGAAACAGTATCAAAGAATACTCACTCATTTATATCGATGATCAAATGGATGACAAGTAATTATTATTAACAATTTCACTGTTAATAATTGGAAATGAATTTCATGTCCTGTTTCATCATAATTTTAATTTCATTTCTATCATTGATTTTAAACGCCTCGCTATGATGAAAAACAGATTTCTTATAAAGGTTTGTTATCATTATTGATTTTTAAATTTGTATATGCATTTTATTTATTAAACTTAATGTATGCACTACAAATATGCAAATTTATTAGTGATTGTCGACATTCATTTTTCGTTTTTGTAAAAATACTTTCCCTTTTTTGCTGATTAGAAATACAGCTGTTTCGATCATAATTAATCTCATAATTTAATCTCGTTATTTAACAACCGAACATACACCAATACGACGATGTCCCTGGCCTTTAATTTCTCCGTTAACATATGAAATAATCGTTGTGACGAAGTCATTGCAGCAAATGTTGCAATTGTTCAGCATATTTTATGTCTCCGCTCTCCTTTATGATGGTACATATTTGATGCGAATGATGAAATAAAGAAATGGAAGGAAACGATTCATTTAAAACCTAACTTATTTTTTTCAAAAAAAACTGCAACAAAGTACACAATTAT
>NW_018111858.1:0-939 GCF_000183805.2 Loa loa | reverse complement strand
CCGGTCATGATATAGTGCTTCATGTTATTGTCGTATATGTAGTTTGATGATCACATTATATCTTGATATAAATAGATTTGACGTTTACTTTCATCATCCTAGTTCCGGATTTTCCAATTGACTCTGTAATCTCCACAATTCTAATCATCACTATACAAATTCCATTTCTTCTTTTCTTTTTCACTAATTCTTTTGGTCTAAACTTGTCTGATTAGAATCCATTCGAATAATCTAGATCCGTGATATTTTTCGTTTCCCTTCAACCCGTATCGATTGTAACCATGCTACCTTCTTCTTTGTCGTTCGTCCAATAAATTTGGGAACCCAAATGGTAGCTCATACCATTCTGGATCACTTACTAAATCTATTTCCATCTATAGACGAAAACTGTGTTTCCTGAATTTTATCTGTTATTTCTTTTCCATTTCTTCGTTTCCATAATCTTCTGTCAGCTGATATTCTCATTAGGCCATCCGCATTTGGGTTTATTTAACCATGATGGCCTGTTCCATCATAACTTATATTACTTAAGCTTTACGGGAGAAAGTCCTCTGGTTACGATATCAACCGAGTTATTATTACTTGGAATATATCAGGATAAGAATTTTTCCTTTCGTATTTCTTCCATTCGGTTTTGTACAAATCTAGTTTGCAATTTCGATCGATTCTGTATCCAGTGCAACGCTCACTTCGAATCTCACTATAGTACAATTTGTATTTTTTCCAAACTCAATTCTTGTATTACAAATTTTGTGGCTCATACTGGTTACGATATCAACCGATTGCAAGTAAATCATACCTTTGATTGAAGCGAGCACGATTTAGCAAAAAGTAATGCTTTGTCACTCTTGTCACATCTTTGTTCAAAATGTATATCGTTGCTGAATATAGTGTCTTATCGATCTAGCATATTGATTTCTTTTATTATTGATCACTATC
>NW_018111857.1:0-939 GCF_000183805.2 Loa loa | reverse complement strand
TTTGCACAACAGGGTACATTACGTGTTCTGGCACGGATACATAATATTGCTGCATTATGGATATACTTTAACTTTGCATATCCCAAATTTAAAAAGCAAGAAAAAAAGAAAGGAACATACATTTCTTTGTCTGATAGGTTATGGTAAAAGTATATAACTTTTGCAGCACGGATATATGACGTGTTGCAGTATAGTCTTCTTTTTTTTTGTTTTGTTTTTTTGTTTTTTTAAATTATTTCTTATGAAAGATGGCCGATATGACAAATTTCCCATGCACGGAGGAGAAAAAAAGAATCATTAAGATTAGATTAAATGTCCTATTCGAAATGCTATCATCATCATCATCATCATCATCATCATCATCATCATCATTATCATTATCATCATCATCATCATTCAATGATAAAATTGTTGCATAAGTTATGCTCATAATTGCTAATAATTAAACTAACTAAAACGCATATTTGAAATGAAAATAGAAGAGGAAAAAAAAGGGAAGAATATCAACAGTGCTTACAATTTCTGTCCCACCAATTCATCAAAATAACATATATAATGATAAAAGGAAAAAAAAAAACATGTTTCAGCTTTAAAAAGCAATAGAAAAAAAAAAGAAAGAAGGAACATATCTTTCTCTACAATTTGAGCAATTCGAAATTAAAAAAAAAAGACTGAACGAATCTTAAAATAGGGTAACAAAGATAACTTCAAGAAAAAAAAAACCATAAATGGTTACAGGAAAATTCATTTTCTTTTTATCTTTCCAATTATTACATTTAATCCAAAATTAATTCATTTCAAATCAATAATGGTCATCTAATCCGGAGTATACCATTTTTTTCATTTCCTATTTAAATGTTGCATTTTCAAAAATTGATCATTAATTCCTCTCCGATCTCAACCATTAGCTAATCTTATATGATGTAAGATATAAACTTT
>NW_018111856.1:0-941 GCF_000183805.2 Loa loa | reverse complement strand
TTTCCACTCATTCAAAATTTTACAAAAAAAAGAAAAGAATAAAGAAAGAAAAAAAGAGAGAAAGACAACGAGAGAGAAAAAGAGAAAGAAAGAAGGATTCTATTTTAAAAAATATTACGGGTAATTTTACAGCTCTTTACATATTGTAAATTATTGTTCACTTATATTTTACCTTATATTTATCTCCTCTCTTCCTGACTTTTCTCCCCTCTCTTTCTCTCCTCTCTCTCTCCCTATCTCTCTTTATAAATAAGTAATGATTATTTGTTTTTTCGTTACATTTTACTGTCTTTATATATTGTAAATTATTATTCTCTCATTTCACTTATTATTTATAAACTATTTCTTCTCTCTCTCCTTCTTGACCTCTTTCTTTTTATCTCTCTTCCTCTGTCCCTCTTTATAACAAAGATTTCATTGTTTTAATTGTAAAATGAGGAAAAAAAAACTTTTTTTTCCTTGCAAAAATCATCAATTTTAAATTTTTAAGTTTTTAAAAATTTAAAATCCCGGAAATTTGCATCTATAGCAGCTTCATATTTTCTTTTCAAACTTTTCCATTCATTTACATACGTATGTATCATCAGATGACATTTCGTATTGACATATATTGCATGGCTACTAATCAATCTACCTACTGACCACAATAATGGCAACAATCATCATGCACTCAAATAGCCTTCCTCTTCCTCTTTTTCTCTTTCAAAGGAGCGTTGTTTCATTAAGAATGACCAATTGATTTGGATGCTTTTTACTTTATTTAAAATTTTATTCTATTATTATTGTTTATTTATTTATTTATTTCATAGATTGATAATATTTAATTAGACCAAAAATCCTTCTCATTATCGCTATCATCAACTAAAACCATTTTACCCTTTAACATCATCATCATCATCACTGTTATAGAAGCATTTGAAAGTGTTCACAAACGATAATAG
>NW_018111855.1:0-941 GCF_000183805.2 Loa loa | reverse complement strand
AGTTTCAAAGAATAATTTTGAAGATTTTGGTTTAAACCTTTGAAAAAATTTGGATTTAAAATTTTAACTTTAAGTTTTTTAAATTTCGATTTATTTGATTTGTTTTAATTTGATTCTGTTAATCCCAGTTTCTATAGAAAACCTGTTTGTGACAATCCAATGAAAGGCTTTCAGTGACACGAAATATTCTGTTAATAATATATTAAAAACGAAAATTATTAAAAAATATAATGAAGTTTGAAAAGAGAAGAAAAATGGCAATTAAATTTACCAATAAAAGAAAAACTTTTTCCCGAAATAAAAATTTGGGAGTCTGTTTATGGTAGCAAAAAAGAAAACTTTCCTTAAATACAACTTTCCCTGAATCGGAAATAATGACAATCGATGGTCCAGCTTGCTTCTGAATGTTCTATTTCTGACACAAATGCAAATTTATGTAATTCAATAAAAGGTTTCCAGTTTTTCATGCTGTAGTCCATCAAGTATATTTTTGTATATTTTGGCCTAAAATACAATCAATCTATTTGAGTTCTGATTATTGATGGTTACAAAAACGAGTGATAGTTGAAATATAACATCGTGAATTCGACCAGCTTTCTGTCATTGATGGAAAAGTTGGATAAAATCTGTTTATCGCAGGTTGCTTACTCTTCAATGTCATACATTTTCTGAAGCGGAATACTGATTGTCTTTTTCAATTTCGGACAAAAATTTCCGATTCATCGTTCTGGAAGTTCGAAGGACTTGTAGGATTGCAAATCTATATTAAAATACAAAAGGCAGAAATAATAGACAATGATGTAAATTCTACAACTTTTCCTGAATGGAAAATAATGACAATCGATGGTCCAGCATACTTTTGGATGCTTCTATTTCTGACAAAAATGCAGATTTATGTAATTCAATGGAAGGCTTCCAGTGACAGGAAATATTCTGTTAAT
>NW_018111854.1:0-941 GCF_000183805.2 Loa loa | reverse complement strand
TAGATAAAAATAATTTCGGAAGTAAAACAAATAAGAAAAATAAAAAAACGAAAAGGAAGTTAAAAAAAAAAAAAAAAAAAGGAAATGAAGAAAGATGTCGCTTTAAATTCTCGGTCATTTATTTTTCTATTATGTTCCTTCGTTCCCTTTCCGCCTCACCGTAACTGATCTTATCCTTCTTCATCTTTTTGTTTTTGTTTTTTTTTTTCCGATGGCCTATGAAATGAAATGTCGCTTTCGCCTTCTTTTCATTGTTTTTCCTTTTCATTTCCTTTCCTTTTTAGGAGGAAAAAACAAAAACAGTATGAAAAACAAAACAAAAAACAATAACAATAATAATAATAATATAATAATTATTATTATTATTAATAAAAATAATAATTACTATCATTATATTATTATTAATAATAATAATAACAATAATAATAATAATAATAATAATAGTAATAATAATAATAATAATAATTATTATTATTATTATCATTGTTATTACTATAAATAATAATAACACCAATAACAATAACAACAACAGCAGTGACAACAGCAAACAATAACAACAATAACAACAACAACAGCGATAACATTAACAACGATAACCAACGATAACCACAACAATAGTAATAACAATGAAATTAATTGTTCAGAAGTGGCAATGGTAGTACTAATCGTTTAAGACATTCCATTTTTGCACAGATATGATACACATCTAATAGTTTGAGGCATCTGAAAGTTAACTCAATAATTTGGTGACAGGTAGTAATAAAAACAAAACAGTTGATAGTGAATAAGTGAAAAAGTGAAAAATGAACTGAAAATTGAATTCAAATAATGATAATAGTGATTAAAATACTAATGATAATAATGATAATAATAACAATGATAATAATAATAATAATAATAATAATAATAATAATAATAATAATAATAATAATAATAACAAT
>NW_018111853.1:0-941 GCF_000183805.2 Loa loa | reverse complement strand
AATGAATTATTTGAAAAAACGAACCTTGCACTGATAAATATCCGTTGATATTTCGGATTACTGTAAACAGCAGTATATAATACTGGTAAAAAAACAATTATTAATCTATGTATCATCTTGATAGATTTATTTTTCCGGTTTGAATAGTGTGAATGCTTTCATATGAAATAGCATTTTAACAAAATCTTGTCAAAATTATTGCCGAGTAGTTTAAGATAGGTGAATTAGTCCTGCTTAGTTTAGTAAGGAAAATCAATCTGAAAATCATTTTTTAATAATTTCAATCAGTTTTCATAATTTAAACCTTTCCAACCATTGATTAATGATAAATTTAATGGTAACATAAATAGCGACATTTGCAAATTTACTGTAATTACAGAAAAAAAATTGAAATTATATAAAGTTGCAATATAATATATCAAAAAATATACGCAGAAACTTAAAAAATATTGTAAATCCTTGAAAAAAAAAGACTTATTTTTGGAAAATTTTTTGAGTAAAATGTATTTTCCAATCATTCGAATAACCAATACCAAAGGCAGATGTGAAATTATAAAATAGACTAATGGACTAATGTCTTATCATTTGAAATACAACACATCTCGCCAGATTCCAATCTACTGGATGGTATCATTCCAGAACAGACTTTTATATATTTATAAGCTAAAAGATTCCTACTAATAGTTTGGTTTAAGGTTTTCTTTGCTTGACAAATTCGATCCTTCCCGGGACATTATCTTCGCAACTTTTCACAAGGTTATATCTATTGCAATATTTAGTTATTAGCATCTGCTGAAAAATAAAATTTTGTAAAATTGACGGAAACTCAAATCTTTCAGTTCACGTTCATTTCCAAAAGAAAAAGTCCTATAACTTTTCTTAATGCAAAAAGTTAATGAGAATGTTTGCAGAAATGAGAAAGGGAGGGAGGAAGAAAGAGA
>NW_018111852.1:0-941 GCF_000183805.2 Loa loa | reverse complement strand
AAGTCAATCTTTGCATGAATTTTGAGATAGACTTGAGTAGTTGTTAATTATTGGAAATATGGTCGACTACTCATGGAAATATACCCGGTAAGTTTATTTCATTTTGTTTAACGATTTTTTTTTTTCTTGATGTGTGCCACAATTTCTATTAAATATTAGTTGCAACGTAACAAAATATACAAATACTTTTAAATTAGATCTAAAATGAAAGCGCAAAATTTGTTTTGTTTTTAATGGAGATGAAACGTCAATTGTACAGTAACTGAAGCTGGCCTGATTTCAAAAAATTGAGGTGTGCGAAAAAAAAAAATGAAGTGAAAATGGTACCTAAAATTAAAAAGGACAATTTTTTATTGTTTATGTTTATGACATTGTTTTTCTTTTTCCCTGAAATTTCAACAACTTAGAAAGGTTCTCTGTTAGTTTGAATTCATTTTTCCATCCTGACTTCACATTAGTTTTTAAAGTGCTGTCATTTTTTGAGGCAATGATAAGTTTTTTTTTTTGAAGCAGTAATAAGTTGTTAAAGTAAGTAAGCAATTAATTCATTATTAGTCTTTTAACAACATTCAAAAAATTTTTTTTGCAGAATGCCATAGTAACTGTTTTACGGCATGAAATAGCGGAATCTTAAGTAACTGTGTTACATCAAGTAACTGTATCATATTTCTACAGGTATCATCAAGACAGTCGATATGTAAATGAGTTAGTAGTAAAACTTGTTGAACTCATTATTATTAATATTTAGGAGAAAGCCTTTGATCTCCAGTGTCAGAAATGAAAATTTCTATTTGAACGTATCGTATCAAATTGTTTTGCCAACAATTGAATTTGATGATGCATGGATGACTAGCCGTCGTTTAACTTAACCATTTTTCGTATTATTTTCCGGAGACTATTTTTATGTTACTTTTTAGTATGTTATTTCCAATATCAGCTCC
>NW_018111851.1:0-942 GCF_000183805.2 Loa loa | reverse complement strand
TTTTTTTGCATTTATATCTTTTCAATGATTGATATTCATTTGAGATTAAAGCTGGTGATTAAAAGAAAGGAAAGAAGAAGGAGAGAAAAAAAAACAATAGATTAAAAATACTGATAAGATATGCTTTATGATATCACTCATTCATTAACTAACTTCAAAATACCCTAAAATCTATCCATAACATTCGTCAACGATTACTAAATCCTAACATTTATTTACCATAGTTTAATTTTTTTTTTTCGTCGCAAAAAGCTTAGTTAAAAAAAAGAAAAAAAAATCATTCAATATGTCAATTCTATTCTCAAAATATTTTCTTGAATAGCTTTAAAAAAGACAAAAAAAGAATAAAATTAAAAATAAAAAAGCAAGGTGAAATAAAAATATGACGTTAAATCGTCTTTTTTTTTCCCCTCTCTTTCTCTCTCTCAATAATATTAATTAAATTTAATTAGAATTAAGAATAATTTTAGCTATGTATACAAAAAATTTTGATTTTTCAATTTCTAAATTAAAATATAACAATTAATAAGTGATGATAATAATTAAATTTAATTAACTTTGCGCCTAATTTTAGCTAAGTATATAAAAAATTTTAATTTTTCAATTTCTAATTTAATAACTGATAATAACAAAATATTCATAATCCTAATCTTTTTTTTTCTTCAGCAATATTAATTGAATTTAATTAGATCTGCTTACTCTTAATTTTAGATAAATGTAAAAAATCTTTATTCTTCAAATTACAAATTAGAATATGATAGTTTAATACAGTAATTTTGCTACAATTATTCATAACCTATTCCTATTCATAACCTATTCCTTACTTTTCATAACCACTTCCTATTGATAATCTATTCCTTACTTTTTACAACTTATTCCTGTTCATAATCTACCCCTATTCATAACCTATTCCTTACTTTTCATAACCTCTTCCTATTCATA
>NW_018111850.1:0-942 GCF_000183805.2 Loa loa | reverse complement strand
GAAAAAAAAATCACAACTAGCACATCCTGAAATATGCAATGACCAATTCAAATTTAAAAAAAAAAGTCCGACTTAACTATTATTTTAATTTTTTCGCACTGTCACTAATGCAATTAATTTATCTCAAAGTAATACTTGTATATTTTGAGAATATACAAGTGTAACATAACCTTAAAGTATTTTTATATTTGCATATATCATAAACTGATCGAGTAAGATGTTTTTTATACCTTTAAAAAAAATGTTGAAATAAAACAACACGATCATCAGGTTGCCATTCCGGATCCTCTTGAAATCGGATACCTTTGCGATTTTTTGCTGATAATTTCCATCGTTGTTGTAGTATAGAGAATATATGCATGAATGTAATATGAGCAATAATTTGAGCATTTGTAACACGATATGTTGCTGTATTTGGTTCACCATATATCCTGGAAAAAAAAAATAACAAATAAAATCGATGAATGGATAGATAGATATTTGGAAAATAATTTCTAAATTCATAAATTGCTGTATAATTTAAGAATAGAAGAATAATCAATTTAATTAATTAACCTGATGAAATGATTGCTACTTTTCGGATCCATGAATGGATTACGTTGTGATAAGCCATTGTTGAGATCGTCAAGAATTGTTATTATATCCGGATAATTAACAATAAATTCTAGATCAATTAAAAACTAAAAATGCAAAATTTTGTTTGATATAAATGATATTACCATTTTGCATTAGTGATTAATCATTTTTAAATTTTGATTTTTTTTAGTGATCAGTTTGTTGAAATTAATGACTGAATTATAATTAGGAAATATTTTTATTTTTTTTCTCTGCCCTTACTAATTATTGTTCTGTATAACTGTATATAAAAAAGAATCAATTGGTAGCGTCCGTTTTTTTTTTTTCTCGAACAAAAGAAAAAGAGAGAAAGAGAGAGAGAGAGAG
>NW_018111849.1:0-942 GCF_000183805.2 Loa loa | reverse complement strand
ATAAGGAGTGTGTAAGGAGAAAGGAAAGAAATACGGTGCTTAACAGATATTTAGAGATAAACATGTTGGATATAAACATGTTTATAAGATTAGATATTTCTACAGTATGCCCATCCATGTTTATAAGATTCGTTGTCATCCAGATGTGCGCAAATCTCAACATCAGATAAAGCTTCTTTAGACGATTTGAAGATTAGATAGTTGACTCATGACCTTAGGCATGAGAGAGAAAAAACAGATGTAAATGGAAACTATTTGAATGAATAATTTCATGATACAATTATTTCGGTTTTTACGACAATTCCCATAATTTTTTTCTTTTAAATTTCATTCAATGCAATTTGTAATTCGCTATAGCATTGTCTTTTTTTTTAAAGGAAAAGCACAGATAAAATACGGTTCCAGTGAAACATTGAAATACTCCTTTCTAGTGTAAATGCAAAATAAAAATTCCTAATTAATAAATTAATAATAAATGAAGTAAAACGGTTTCGACCGTCAGGTATTCAGCATGCGAACCCGGTTAATCAGAGAGAAAAAATTGAAGAGTAATATTCGATACTAAATGCAGTCTCTGATAGTGTGATCCGTAATCGTATCCGTGTTCTTGGACAGATCTGAGTATTGTTACCGTATTTTTCTTTTCCTTCATCGTTCCATTCGTCAACATGCAATCCTTCGTAGAGATGCGACAAGATTTTTGCGCCACTTGTCTAGCATATTTTTAATGCCATCTCATGACATGACTTCTTAATGGCTGCTCGAGAATTCAAAAAGTTTGCTGATGATGTAAGAAATATGAATGTCAACAATATCAAATCATGTGATAAGAACACACTGCAATACTGAAATATAATAAATATTGATTGGATCGTTGACATCAGCTTTATATTGATTGCATTTTATATTTATTTGCATCTTTAACCTTTCTTACTCTGTATT
>NW_018111848.1:0-943 GCF_000183805.2 Loa loa | reverse complement strand
AATATATCTTTAAATTATACTATGCATGATTATTATTGGATCTGAATAATCATTTTAAGCTCATTATATGAAATTTTTTTAATTAATTAATTCATAACACATATAGGTAAAGAATAACTGAGGTCGAAGTTTTACTCTTTATCATCTAACTGATTTTATACTGTTTCAATTTTTCCCGTATGGATTACTAATTGGATAGTTGTATTATTGCAAATACTTCGCAATGAGTAACTTTTAAATTATCAATGCTTAAAGTTTTCCTTGTTAACGAAATTTTGGCATAAACCGGCATTTGCGCTGTAACCCTTTAGTGGCATATTCTTAATCAAAATGAGGAGAATAATATCATGAGAAAAATGAGTTAAATTTTATATTAATTCTAATATTTTGTATAATTTGTTGTAACATATATCAATTTGATGAAAATACATATCTATCTTAATATGCATGCTTGATATCCTAGAACTTCTCTAAGAATTCATTTATTCGATAGTTGGATGATGATTTTATCTTGATGAGAGTTTTATTGATCAAATTAGCAAAAATGGAATAATTTTACTAGAATTAGAAATACCAGAAATAACACTATTTGTATGATCACATCTTTCAGATCTTTTTCTTATTCAGTAAAAAGTATTGCAATTTACGACATAGCATTTATACAATATGAATTAATTTTGTCATAAATGTCAATATTCGCTCTTATCATTTCGTTATTTGGAAAAATAGAAACGATAATTTTTCAAATGTTATTAACAATTAAAGGAAGCTCGCAAAATCATAAGTTAACAATGCTGAATAAGTAGCTTTTTTTTGCTTTTTATTTCTCTAAATTTTAAAATTAATAATAAAAAAGTGGCAAAAACATTGTGTTTATTTTCATAAAGCAAATTAGAGACGCGATTTTTTTTTTCACACCATTTAACCATTTTCATGCAATTTA
>NW_018111847.1:0-943 GCF_000183805.2 Loa loa | reverse complement strand
TTTCAAAGTTGATAAACGAGAGAAGCTTTTGTTGCATGTGAGACAGTGGTACGGCTTCTCATCGGTATGAATTCTCATATGGATATCCCTGTCGTGTGGCTGAGAGAAATTTTTCGTGCATATCGGACAACTATGCAGCTTCTCACCGGTATGAGTCATCATATGCCTGTTAATATCTATTACGCTATTTCCACATTTATCACACAGCAGTTTCTTCTTTTTCGATTCCTTCCCTGCAATTTCTTCTGCACGTTTTCGTTTAACGCTGTCTTCTTTGACTGTTAAATTCATCTTGACTGTCGGATTTTGACTGTCAAATTCATCTGTATTTTTGTTGGCTACTTCGGCTTTCGGCATTTTATCGGCTACTTCCGCTAATAAGCACAAATCTGGCGCTTGTTCTCTACTCAATTTTTGCAGTGATAAATCCAACGGCTCTGTTTGTTCCGTTTGCGTCTCCTCAAATTATATGAAATTATCAATCTCATACTGTGTCGAAAATTCGAAATTTTCGAAATACTATAGCATTGCGTTGTATTTTTAACTTCAAATGAACTTACCGTAGTTTCAATGCTGCTTAGTTGGAGGAAGAAGAAAGCGAAATAGATGAAGTTGAAGTACATATTGATACGAGTAATTTCTCCCCTATTCTGAAAAACATTCATGTTAACTGGTGTAATAAATGGTTACTTATAAGAAATATGATCTCCTACTGTTTGACAGTTACGTAATGGAAAAATTTCTTCCGGTAAATGTTTTCCCAAATATATTAACATTGAAATAGTGGATAGTTTCGATTTGTTGTTAGTATAATATAATTGCATTTCTTACTTGAACGATAAGCATAAGAAGCATTTCTTACTTGAACGATAAGCATAAGAAGCATTTCTTACTTGAACGATAAGCATAAGAAGCATTTCTTAACTTTGAACGATAAGCATAA
>NW_018111846.1:0-943 GCF_000183805.2 Loa loa | reverse complement strand
GTTATTATTATTGTTATTATCATTATCATTACTATTACATTTGTTGTTACCATTATTAGTGCTATCACACCATTATTATCATTGCTGCTGTTATTAATACAAATAGGAAATTTCGAAAACTCAAACGAATTTTACAAAAACATATCTAAAAATTGAAATTAGTATCGGTAATTTAAATTTGCTGATTTACATTTGATTTTCACTGAGTCATTTCTCTTTTTTTTCGTCTCAACATGTATTCCGGCTATGAATTTTTTTTTTTATCATAATACAGGTAGCAAAATCCAGGTGACATTTTATTGAAGCTTACGTGATCTTAAGTTCAAAGGTCAAAAAATAATTTTAACCATAAATTACTTAGACAAATTTGGATTGAAATCAGCAAATCAATTAAATCATTGTTAATTTGAACAGCATTTATGTGTCGGAAACAATCTATATAGTGATAATATGCATCTATGATAAGTTAATCTGGAATAACGATAATTTCGCATTATAATCGTACTTTAACAATATGTTATCATAATAAACACGACAATTAAAAGAAACTATTTTTACTTATTATTATTTTAAAACTATTTTTATTATCATTATTTTTTTTTGGGATAAGTATTTTCATTCAATTTTCCTACTTTAAAGTAATAGTAATTCCAATAAAAGTGAAAAAAAAATTACTGTACAAATGATTTACAGCAAAGATTGAGAATTAAGATCGAATAACTGATCCTGCGGAGATAAAGGAAATGTAAGTATTATTGGGTAGGAATGAAGAAAAAAAAAAAAAATGAGCATAATGATATGAAGCATTTATTTACACATTTTTGCACAAATGAATAACCCAAATGTTCGTCGTTTTTTTTCTTTTATTGTAAATTATCATAATAAAGCAAATACAGTCACCTAACTCTTTTTTTTTTCTCTCTCTCTCTCTCTCTCTCTCTCT
>NW_018111845.1:0-944 GCF_000183805.2 Loa loa | reverse complement strand
AATAATAATAATAATAATAATAATAATAATAATAATAATAATAATAATAATAGTAATTAATAATAAAATTAGTAATAATAATAATTAATAGTAACAATAATAGTAATAACAATAGTAATAATAATAATAATAATAATAAAAAATAGAGCGGAAGATACAGAGAAAATGGAGGAATATAGACAGAAGAAAAAATTGTGAATTGCAATAAGTAATCTGAAATTTTGATGGAGACACATGGGATACTGAGATAACTGTAGCAAAAAAAAAAAAAAAAAAGAACGCTCTGAGTTCGCATATCCCAGAACGAAATTTCTGACAAAACGATCAAATATTTACAATCAAAAAGGACATGATGCTTCTGGAAGAATTATAATCCATGAAATTCTCGAAGATTCGCCATTCACTTCTCGTTCTTCAATACAATCAATATCTTCCAAAAATAGAAATATATATAACTCAATAAGACTGTTGTTATCATTGTTCTATTTCTTATTTCACCTAAATTTGGACATTCCCGAAATTCAGGATAATTTTTCAGATGTATAACAAATACATACAAGTATTTCCAGAAGAAAAGAACTCAACAACAACAACATTTTCATCCTTCCATCATAAAACAAAATCTGAAACCTAAAAACAAAAAAAAAAAAAAAGATTCAGTTTGTTTATGTGAAATATAGATGGAATAAATACGGAAAATGATTTATGGAATGAGAATTATTTTAATACAGCAAATTTTTCATTCTTTTTTTTTGTTGTTTTTTTTTTTTTGGAAACATTAACGAGGTAGAGAGGAATTATCAGAAATTTGGTAAACAAGAACCGAAAACGAAATGAGAACGAACAACAACTGAAACAAGTATGACATAGATGAATACGGAAAGAATGATGACTGATTAATGAACCAGTTATAGGTTTTCCGGAATTTTTTTTAATTTTATTTG
>NW_018111844.1:0-944 GCF_000183805.2 Loa loa | reverse complement strand
TTATTATTATTATTATTATTATTATTATTATTATTATTATTATTATTATTATTATTATTATTATTATTATTATTATTATTATTATTATTATTATTATTATTATTATTATTATTATTATTATTATTATTATTATTATTATTATTATTATTATTATTATTATTATTATTATTATTATTATTATTATTATTATTATTATTATTATTATTATTATTATTATTATTATTATTATTATTATTATTATTATTATTATTATTATTATTATTATTATTATTATTATTATTATTATTATTATTATTATTATTATTATTATTATTATTATTATTATTATTATTATTATTATTATTATTATTATTATTATTATTATTATTATTATTATTATTATTATTATTATTAAATAATTATTATTGAATAATTATTTTAATGTCGTAATTCCTATTCTTTTAATCCATTTAAGATTATTATGATAATATAAAGTATTACATTTCACCATATTAATATTAGACTATCTGCTCTTTCCTTACCGTAATATTGAAAATATTTAGGTCACTTAGTAAAGTAGAATCAATTACTGAAACCTGTCCAAAACATTCAATTATTAAGACTTGTCTATTATATTCACTTTTCAATAGGAATACTCTAACCGGAATATTCTTCAATTATTCGGCATACAATCAGTCCAAAATATTCCTAATATAGTCAAAATTTTCAATTGCTAATATAATAATCTGTCATCGTTAAAAAAACAAAATATTTCCTTTTTTTTAAAAAAAAAGCATTCTGGAAGGTAAAAGCATATTTCCTGTTATTTCATTGAAATATTACGGCATAAAGTTGTTCAATAATTTGCATAAAAATTAAGCATTTCATCGGGCACTGATAACAGTGATAATATAAAAGTTAAAGGACAACAAAAGGGTAGTAACAATAATAATAACAATAATAGT
>NW_018111843.1:0-944 GCF_000183805.2 Loa loa | reverse complement strand
GTGTGTGTGTGTGTGTGTGTGTGTGTGTGTGTGTGTGTGTGTGTGTGTGTGTGTGTATGTGTACATGTGTGTGCCCGAATTAGGCATATTAAAGTTTTGTCTCCTTATCTCCATATGCAAAATAAAATATGATGAAGATAGTTATCGGAGGAATTATATTTTAAATGTTGTTTTAAATTCTGTTACAGTTTCAAAATTTTTGAAAATTTTAAACACTCTTAAACAACCTTCATTATGTACCAAATACATTTAAATTTTCAAGACAGTTAAGCCACTCTTTCTCTCTCTTTCTCCCCCTCTCCCTTTCTCTCTCTCATCTAAATGAATCAATAAAGTGGAATTGTTTTCATCGGTTTATATCAATTAACAATAACAGCGATATCGTTCCGCAAATATTTTGGATGATATAGTATGCAGTATAATGAAAATATGCCGAAACAAACAATTTGCAAAGTTAGACCGTATAATATTTCGTTTCATCAAAATCTGCCAATTTCGCAATTTTCAGAAATCAATTAGCGGCGGCAAGAAATTGAATAGAAATATTTGGATGAATACAAAATATCATTTCCATTATAATATGGTCAAGCGGTAAATAATTTAAAACGACTATAATTTCATTCTGAGTTTTTTTCTTCGAAAATTTTATAAAATTCCCCAATTTATGTCTTCGAAAATCTTTAAACTTTCAATTTATACTATTATTTGTAATGTGATTTTTTCGGGTTGTCACCCAATTTTCGGGTTTGTCGCCCATCTGTGGAATTTCTCAAACCATGAATATATGTTCCATTGCACTTAACAAATCGCTAGAGAATGATCACGCTTTTTCAACAAATTAAGAAATTCAATTAAAATTAACAATTAAAAACAGTTAAAATTAAACAAATTAACAATTAAAACAATTAACAATTGGAACTGTCTACAGTTGAAAAAAACAAACA
>NW_018111842.1:0-945 GCF_000183805.2 Loa loa | reverse complement strand
AAAAAAAATTTTTTTTTTCTTCAAAAATTACAAAAAAGAAAAAAAATTAACATTTGATGATGTAGCTAATAATAGAATTATTCATTCATAAATTTAATTAATTAAATAAAAAAATTAGAGAATAATTTTTTTAATAAATTTAAAAAAAAGAAAAAAACAACTACCTTTTCTGCTTCCCATATAGCACTTGATGTGCAACCGATACTATTTCGAAATTTCTAAAAAGATTTTTGATTTTAATTTGAAATTATAAAAATATTAAATAATAAATTATTTTTATTTATTGAATTAATTTAATAAAAAATTTTAAATTTACGAACATATAACATTTGTCGCCATTTTTTAGGCTCAATAAAAGCAATTGGTTTATTATTGGTTAATGATGATGGCGCAGGCGCACATGTCCCATTTATATCATTACCATTCCATAAACATGCTATTTGCCATTGTTCACTTTTATTTTCCATTAAAAATGCTACACTTTGATATTCATAACATAGATAATTATGCCAACGATTAATTGTTAATGTTGAAATAGGCAATTGGCTAAAATTTAAAAAAAAAAAAGAAGAAAAGTGAATTGTTAAAATAATTAGCTAAATTTTGAAGAAAAAAAATTATTAAAATAGGCTATTAGCTAAATTTTGAAAGAATTATTGAAATGAATATTTGGCTAGATTTGAATTAAATTAAATTGCTGTAAATAATAAGGGAAAATTTTTCAAAAAAAAGAATTATTTAATAATATATGATTGGAAAATTTTTGATAAAAGATGAAAAAAGAAAATACAAAACTTTAAAATAATTTTATCAATTATTGACTTTCACAAAAAAAAAGTCAAAAAAAAAAAACAAAATGAGAAGGATGAAAGTCTTTTTTTATATATTATAATAATTTTTTTTATATATTATATTTTATATATATATTATAATAATAATAATTAA
>NW_018111841.1:0-945 GCF_000183805.2 Loa loa | reverse complement strand
AACCTTAATCAATAAGTACTTTCACTCATTACTTTATCAGCAAACCTTACATCAATAAGTACTTTCACTCATTACTTTATCAGCAAACCTTACATCAATAAGTACTTTCACTCATTACTTTATCAGCAAACCTTACATCAATAAGTACTTTCACTCATTACTTTATCAGCAAACCTTACATCAATAAGTACTTTCACTCATTACTTTATCAGCAAACCTTACATCAATAAGTACTTTCATTTTTACTTTTACTTTTACTTTTAAATCTCTTAATTAAAGTTGAAGAAAAAAATAAAAGAAATGGAGCAGAAATTCAATCTTTTTATACTTTTTTTTTTTAAATGATAAAAGAATAAATTTTTTAGAAAAACAAAATAAAAACGAAATTTATTGTAAAAATTTTTTGAACAAGAAGTTTATAGATGGAAAGAAATGATGAAATATTATGTCATCAGTAATGGGAATTTTACAATTATTAATTTAAAATGTAATTAAAGAAAAGAAATTATTTCAATTTTATTCCATTCAAAATATTAATTCTTTGATTTACAGTTTGAAAAACAAACAAACAAAGGAAAGAGAAGAGAAATTTGAAATTTGGCAGTAAACAAATGTCAAAATTAGGAAAAAAATAAGTGAATAAATAATTATTGAAAAATTTATCATATGATAATGTAAATGCACTAATTTTTATTAAATGTTTACCGTAATTCATTTACTAAATGTTTATTTGATTAATGGAATTTAATAAAATTATTAATTTAATAATATTAAAATTCGTTCTTTCAATAATATTATCAATTAATTGAAGTAAATTCAAATAATCAATACACTATTATTAATTGTATCTGGCTATAATACTATATCTAATAATAATATTATAACGATTATTTGAATTTACTCGTACCATACAAATGTTTATTTTTTTCTCTCTCTCTCTCTCTC
>NW_018111840.1:0-945 GCF_000183805.2 Loa loa | reverse complement strand
ATAAGAATTGTATGAATATATATATATATATTTATATACATATACATCTATAAAAAATACTAAATATATATATAAGAATGAGATAAAAAGAAGTGAGAGACGGAGAGAGAGAGAGAGAGAAAGAGAAGAGAAAAAGATGAAGGATTAAAGGAAATGAGAAATGAATTTAAACAATGATATGAATTGAAGTGCTTCTTTTTTTTTTACTATACCCAATGATGGCACTATTTTTGTTTTCATCTTTTCATTTCTATTCCATCAAAATAATGAATGACAAATTGACAAGCCGTGAAATTTTTATCGCATTCATCATCAATTTCACAAAAAAAAAAAAGAACAAAAGAAATGAATTACCTCTCTATTCTCTGTATGTGCATAGATGTATGTATGTATGTGTATGTGTGTATGTATATGTGTATGTGTGTGTGTGTGAGTGTATGTGTATGTGTGTATATGGAACAGAAAGCCATTGGCTTTTGTTGTGTTTTACCAATTTATTTCGCTTTGTTGCAAAATGTTGCGAGAATGCAATGAAAGGAAATTAATTATTCCAGAAATTGCTGGAATTTTCGAAGTCTTTTCTTTTTTTTTCATCATAAATTCCGAAAGATAAAGAATGTAAATTACCCTTTTCTATCATTATTTATCATCAGTTTATGGTTACTTTTTTTTTCATTACTTTTAAAATGTTCCTATTCCTTTTCTTCAGTTTTCAATCTTTTCCGGAATATTCCATCCGGAAAAACGTCCATCTCAAATTGATTAATGTAATAATGGAGCAATGATGTATGAAAAGAATAAATTAATTGAAATTTATCATATGCTTAAATGTCTGTTAATGGAAGTAATCCGTGTCATCGATCATTTCTTTCCATCAAGCAAACAATATGACACGATTAATAACAATCAGTGATTTTTTTCCCTCCCTTTCCCTCTCTCTCTCTC
>NW_018111839.1:0-945 GCF_000183805.2 Loa loa | reverse complement strand
TATATATATATATATATATATATATATATATATATATATATATATAATAATAATAATAATAATAATAATATATATATATATATNTNTNTNTNTNTNTNTNTNTTTTTTTTTTTTTTATTCATTTGATAGTATTGCACATTAGAAAATTTAGATATTTTTAGATGCATGAAATTTGTAAAATTTGCATATTCTATCGGGTTGTGTTTTTTTTTAGGATTGAATTCAAATCGGATAATAATAGCGAAGATGAAAGTATACGTTCAAGTATTAGTGGTACAGCAGCATTGATGCATACACGTGAACCTGCTTCCCTAAGAAAAGGCCTATTTAAAAAACGTGAAAAAGTATTCGTTAATTTATTCCTAAAATATTCTTATTTAGTTATGTCAATTACAATCATTTAATGAGCACATTACTAATTAATTTTCATTTTAACATTAAATTAAAAATTAATTTTTTGACAATATGATGGAAAAAAAAACAAAGTTAAATTCAAATGATTAGTTAAATTAATTTTGATATATAACATGAATGAGTTTTAATTTGTTTTTAAATTTATCTTTAATTAATTTATTCTTTTTTAAATTATTTTTCTATTTTATTTTTATGCTTTTTTTCGCTGTGAAAACCTAAAATATATCAGTTTTTTTATTTAAAATATACCAATGTATTATTTTGAAATATCACACGTGTTATCAGCGTAATGAGTCGATATTAGCGCTGGAATTGTACGTCATACGTGTACTAGTATGTGTAAAATAAGTAGTACCCTGTGATCAATATACAATTTCAGCTATCTCTAATTATATATCACTAAATTAGAAACTATCAATCGATGATATTTCGTTTTTTTTTTCGCAAGTTTCTCTAAAATATTGCATGATTAAAATTAGCAAGTGATAATAACTTGATAACCTGATAAAATAAACAGTTCAATTCCGTTGA
>NW_018111838.1:0-946 GCF_000183805.2 Loa loa | reverse complement strand
AAAATAAATACAAATAAAGTTAATTAAAATGCATGTAAGAGTTAGTTAATAATAAAGTATTAACAAATAAGGGATACAAAAATGCATGCAGACGTAATGTTAATAATAAAATAAGTACAGATAAAGTGAGTACAAAAGTATGTAAAAGTAATGCTTATAATAAAACATATACAAATAAAGTCAATGTAAAAGCATGCAGAAGTAAGCTAATAATGTGGTAAATATATACAAAGTGAGTAAAAGCGCATGCAAAACTGAGTTAACAATGAAGCATATGCAAATGAAGTGGTGAAAATGCATGCAGAATAAAACAACAATAATAAATTGTGCACAAAAAATGAGTGAAAATGCATGCAAAATAAGCTAATATAAAGTATTGTAAGGAAGCAAACAAAAGTAAGTTAACAATAAGTCATATATGAATAAAATGGGTAGATGGATCAAAAGTAAGTTAATAATAAAAATAATACAAACATGTGGGTGCATGCAAATATTAGTTGATAATAAAGTGCATAAAAAGTAATTGAGTTGAAATGAATGCAAAAATAAGTTATAAATAAAATGTAATAAAATGCAAATGTAAGTAAAACAAGTTAAACTAACAAAAAAGCATGATGACAATGAGATGCGAACCATTAAAGTTGAAAGAAAAAAAGAGTAAAATGAAGCAAAAATTAAACGGAGCCAAAAAATAGACAAAATTCAACAAACCGAAAATGGAAATTTCAAGCAAATTGAGGGAAAAAACATAAAATTCGGAAAGGAAATATTCAGGAAAATCTAAAATACTGATTGTAGCGAATATTGATAGGCTTCGTTTGAGAGGGTGATGTCGAAGAAGAGACCACTATTGCCAGCGATATAACGCGAGATGTAGTAGCGTTAAGTTGAATTGAGTTGATGCAAATACGATGATTTGAGTTGAGTTGTACACGCACCAGATTGT
>NW_018111837.1:0-946 GCF_000183805.2 Loa loa | reverse complement strand
TGCGAAGCGGCGAAGGCTCGAGCTGGTGGGTAGAAATAATGAGGCAGAATATTATTATATTCCTGGTAGGTGAAGCTCTTTTTTTTTCAAAATTATGCCGAGTGTGAGAAACTATATTCTTTAATGTTAACTTATTCCTGCCAAACTTTGTTTTTATTTCAGGTGCGCAGTGATAACAGTAGTTCTAGTTCTACCCATGCCGCAACCAAAAGATAAGTTGTATGCAGCCATCTCTATCCAAACTTCGTCGGTCTCCTATCGCTTCAATACCAAATTTCTCCTCATCACGCAATTAGCTTCACTCATTTTTCTACTACTATGATCTGGTTTAGTTTTTTTCGAAATTCTTCAAAGTGACTTTATTAGTTTCTTTATTGTTTTTGTTTATATACGAAGTTGTTAATTGTCTGTTTTGAATTACTAATTTTTCAAGTGCTTTGCTATTTTTGAAAAATCACAATCAAAATCTTGAATTTTTGATTTCTCTTTTGTTCCCCATAGACGGAAATTTTTTCGAAGTTGAAAGCGTTGGATAACTTTGGGAAAACTTAGCATCGGATGTTTGATCACAGAAAAAAGAAAAATGATTTAGCATTTTAAATTGCCTTGTTTTGTTGTGATTTTTCTGTTGGTTGGGTTAATTTTGTTTTTCTAATATTGTTATTTTTACACATGTTTTGAAGTATTTAAAAAAAAACAGAAAATGAAATAAAAATAAAAAACGAAAAAATAAAAGACAAAAAAAACAGAAAAACGAAAATAAGAAAAACAAAAAAAATAAAAAAAATAAAAAAAGAAAAAAAAACGGAAAATGAAAAAAAAAGACAAAAAATAAAAAAACATAACAACAAAAATAAAAAACAAAAAATAAAAAAATAAAATAATGAAAAATGAAAAAATAGAAAAATAAAAAAATAAAAAGAATAAAATAATTAAAAATCGATTT
>NW_018111835.1:0-947 GCF_000183805.2 Loa loa | reverse complement strand
ACAAAAAAAAAAAAAAAAGGAAAAGAAAAATCCTTGTCAAATATTTTATTTTGTAGCATCATTTTCAACTTGTTGTATCATCGGGTGATAATCACAATTATTATCATTATCATTACCATCATCGTTTTCGCTTTCGTTTAGCAATATTTTGAATTATATTAACGAATTTTAGCCATAAAACAGGAATAATTCAAAAAATGCCGGACTATATCAAACAAGTTACTGTGACCGGTGATGTTTCCACAATTACCGATAATGTACGTGTATCCTACTTTTTTTTTTTTTTTATTTTCAAATTTTTGTTTGAAATGAAAATTTTTTTCACAGTTAGAATTGATTTATAATGGTAATTATTAGAAGATTTTAGTTTATTTAGGTCAATATTTTTAATTATCATTTTTAGTTTCATCCATAAATTTGATAATTAACAATGGATGGGTTAGTTCGATTTAAATTATCGCTAAAAAGTGCTGCTTTAAAAAAGAAAAAAAAAATGGGACAACTACCTATTATCAGAGGATATTGAACAGGAGAAGAAAAAAAAAAAAAACTAAGTATTGTTAAGTTGAAGGAAATAAATGAATTATCATAAAATACTTTCATATCAGATCCTCAAATGATATACGAATATTTATGATGGAAAAAAAATAAAGAAAATTCAAATATTAACTGCAAATTATTCTTGTAATTTTACAGGAATAAATTTTATCAATTGAAAATATAAATAAATAAGTAAATGAATTGATGAAAGTAAATTGCATTTTTGATAAATTAAATGATAAATAAATAAATAAACAAATGAAAATGGATTATATTTTGATAAATTAAAAAAATAAATTAATGAAATGAAATTAATTCTAAAAATACCAGAAAATAAATTGCATTTTTGATAAATTAAATGATAAATAAATAAATAAACAAATAAAAATGGATTGTATTTTGATAAA
>NW_018111834.1:0-947 GCF_000183805.2 Loa loa | reverse complement strand
GACTATTCGAAAGAAATTCTATGAAGATAATTATGACATTTAAACATTTAAATCCAAATATTTTATTAATTTGTTAGTAATAATTAAAGAACAACTATTCGAAATTGTCGGGGGGGGGGGGGGGGGAAAATGATAAGATCAGTTTGAATTCGAAAATGAATAAATCAATTCCCTTAAACTTCCCATTCATTATAGCATTGAATTGATAATATTAAATAGCAAAGAAAGAAGCAGTGATTGTACCATAAAGTCATAAATGAATATTTTGATAAATTGTTGGCATAATTAAAAATTATCAATATGAAATTATCAGGAAGAAATTGATAAATCAACTGAACATAAGAATGAATGAATCAATTCATTTAAAATTTTTTCTGTAAGTGAATTTTCTTTTTTTGTTTTCTTTGAATGATAACAATGACATCATCCATATCAGTATTATCAATAAGCAAATGGTTTAAATTGGTCAATTTGTTAGTGAACATAACGGTTAACACTGAAAATTTGCTCTTATCAAAATTATTATTATTAACATTTAATCGCCATTGTATATGGATTAAATTATTTTTTTTTTTGAGAATTATCATATATATCATTTAAGCTTATTGTTAATCGTTTAAGCGAAAATATTGTTAAAATAAAAAAAAAAAAAAGAATAAAAGGAAGAAATTATAGAGCGGTTGAGTGTTACTTAAAAGATGAAATATCCTAAAATTATTTCTATTCCTTTTCTTAATCTCTGTTAATTATACTAAAGCTTTATAATTAGCTATTATATATTTTGTTATACTGTAATGAGAGCAACAGATGCTCAACGTATTACGTGTATGTTATTACGCAAGGTATATATATATATAATGTACATATATGCATATGAATGATTCTATATGTTCATCTTTCCATTATTCTTATAATGCATGACCTATATAACCTTTTCAATAAATGCA
>NW_018111833.1:0-947 GCF_000183805.2 Loa loa | reverse complement strand
TAATTTTTTCCCTTACTTTTTTTTTTTTTTAAAATTGTATTTTTGTAATTATAAAATTTCTTTATAAAAATAAACAAATAATTAGTACTTTGGAATAAATCATTCCAATTAAATTTTAATCAAAAATTTCGATCAAAAGTTTCAATTAAAAAAATTCATTGTAAAAAGAAATGATAAAATGAAAATTTCGAAATTTTGCCCAAATTTTTTGGAGCATTTTGTGAAAATACTTTTTCTCATTCTTGTTTGCTGATATTACTACTTATTTACTTATTTACTGATTTACTTATTTTGATATTTTTACAGCTTATTCACGATCTTTTTTGAATTAAATATTTGATGATAAAAATTGAAATTTTAAAAATTTGAATATGCATGGATAGAATTAAATGGCATCGATGAAAATTGCATTAATAATTCTTTCGTTTTTTTTTTTCTTTCTTTTTTAAATTATAATGAAAGTGTTGATTGATTATTTATTAAACTTTATGCAAATATTTACTTCACTTTCTCAGCTCTTACATTCAATAATTTAATGTAATTATTCCACGTTAATTAATTATTTACTTATTCCAGTATAAAAATACCGGACATTCCTTATAGATTAGATTAACTTTTCCCTACTTACTTCTTTAAATATTTTCATACGCATAACATTCTTTATAGCTTACCTTAGCATTTTTTTTAACTTACATATTTACATACTTACTTAATTACTTACTTATTCCGTCACTTTTTTAAACTTTAACATTTTCTATAGATTATCTTAACATTTCCTTATTTACTAATTTAGATACTTCTTTCGTTACTTACTTATCGTGATATTTCCATACTTTTTAACACTCCTCATAAATTACATTAATCATCATTTACTTACTTACTTACTTACTCATTTACTTATTTATTTCTTTTGATATTTTTATACTTTTTAATACTTTATTTTTTTT
>NW_018111832.1:0-947 GCF_000183805.2 Loa loa | reverse complement strand
TTTTTTTTTTTTTTTTTCTGTAAAAGAATTGTATCATGGGATTAAACGGAAGATGTCAACGAGAAGGTCGAACAATTGGTGTCAGGCATGGTATATGGGATGGCTGTACTCATCATCAATCTAATCTATCCATTGCATTTCGTTTTTTTTTTTTTCAATTTTTCGTGTGCAAGATAAAAAATAGAAAAAAAAAGAAGAAAACTCCCGAGAATTTCCGAAAAAAAAACCGGTAAAGTTCAACTGATGTAAAATAGAAGTGAGGGAAATATGTGAGAAGGCAAAACTTTTTCAATTAACAATATCGATTAAAGGATTGTTAAATTTCTATTAAAGTAGTTTGTCTTCTTTAGATAAATTACTTTAAAATCGTTTACTGAAATTTTTTTTTCTTTCGTTTATAGTAAAATCATGACGTATTGCAACTTTCTTCATTAATTAGAAAAGAAAACGCTATTCGTCTAATTAATCGGGGAAAAAAATTTGATTAGAAAAGGAAAATATTATTTGTGGAAATGAAAAGTAAAATTTTGGGAGAAACATTACTTAAAAGATTCGAGCAAATATAATAAAATAAATTTTAAAATATATAATTAGGCATAAAAGTTCTTCTTCAATGGTATGATAATAATGATGATATTAATGGTAATGGTAACAATATTAATCATTAATAATAATAATAATGATAATGATAATAATGATAATAATAATAATAATAATAATAATAATAATAATAATAATAATAATAATAATAATAATAATAATAATAATAATAATAATAATAATAATAAAATAATAATAATAATAATAATAATAATTAATAATAATAATAATAATAATAGTAATAATAATAATAATAATAATAATAATAATAATAATAATAATAATAATAATAATAATAATAATAATAATAATAATAATAATAATAATAATATAATAATAATAATAAT
>NW_018111831.1:0-947 GCF_000183805.2 Loa loa | reverse complement strand
ATCAATTAGAAGATGAAACAAAAAATGGTCATCTTTTTCAATCTTTTAACTTATATAGTTTATTCATTTAGTTATAAGTTTTTTTCGAAATACTCCTTTATTGATGTGGACTAATAGCCAAATATCCTAACATTGCTACAAAAATCTTTCATCTTCCACACAAAACTTTATCTATCATAATACCGTAATCACCACGTCGTAATATCGTAATTACAATACCATAATCAGGGATTGATTCTTATCTTGATGAGGCATATTTCTTAATATTTTGAGTAATCCTTACTCGTATGATGAGATATCATTTCACACATTGAACTAAAACCTAATATTCATTATGCTGGGAAACCACCGGAATGTTCAATTTTTTTCCTCCAATTGAGCTTTTGCCTAATCGATGCTAGCATATTTAATGATCAAAGGGTATATCATCAGTAATGTCACCAGTACAAGCTTGTCCTTAATTCTTCCCCTTTATCAGTTTCTGTATCCGGTTCGCTACCCAGCAATTCGCTACTTAAAAGTAGCATGTGTAACGTTTTCTAAAAATTGCATGCTCGTCTAGTTGCATGATAAGCCTAATATATATCAATTAGAAGATGAAACAAAAAAAATGGTCATCTTTTTTCAATCTTTTAACTTATATAGTTTATTCATTTAGTTATAAGTTTTTTTTCGAAATACTCCTTTATTGATGTGGACTAATAGCCAAATATCCTAACATTGCTACAAAAATCTTTCATCTTCCACACAAAACTTTATCTATCATAATACCGTAATCACCACGTCGTAATATCGTAATTACAATACCATAATCAGGGATTGATTCTTATCTTGATGAGGCATATTTCTTAATATTTTGAGTAATCCTTACTCGTATGATGAGATATCACTTCACACATTGATGGGTTGTGGTGGGTTTTTTGGGAATCGTGGAGTGTGATGTGGAC
>NW_018111830.1:0-948 GCF_000183805.2 Loa loa | reverse complement strand
GTTATTCAATCCACCATATAAAATATATCAAAAACCACAAATATTATTTTTAAGAATTTAATATTCCTATAATCATAATATAGTAATATTAATTTTCTAAATTATTTTTTTTTTTTTTATTTTCAGATAGTGGAAGAATTGTTAAGAGTTGGTGCACCTATACATTTACAATCACATGATGGTTTATCACCTGTTCGTGCTGCAGCAATTAGTCGTAATGAACCAGTTTTGAAATTTCTTTTAGAATATCTTCGAAAAAATGATCAAGTATTAATGCTTGATGAACCAGATCTTGATGGTGTACCATTAATTCATACCTTACTTGTTCTACATGATGCATCATTGGTTACAATGTTACTAGAATATGGTGCATCAGCTAAATCACGTGATTCACATGGACGAAGTTGTGCGCATATTGTTGCACAGGTAATATTTTCTAATAACTTCTAATAAATAGAAAAGAAAACGTTTAATCTTTAATCTTTGAACTAACAATACAAGTATTGAAATTTACCTTTTTTTAAAAAAATTTTATTAAAAAAATTCTTAGAAATTAGAAAAAAAAGACTTAACAAATTTAAATTAATTTTTTTTCTATTAGCACTTTTTTTTCCCAAATTTTACTAAAATTTAATAATTTACAGTTAAATGATATTAAATTAGCTGCTATTGTTTGGAAATATGGAGCAGAATTTGAAGCACGTGATGAAGATGGTCGTACACCATTAATGATCGCCGTTTGGTCATCAAATTATAAAATTTGTCATTATATGTTGGAAACTATTGGAGTAGCACCAAATGTTGCTGATTATCAGGTTAAATAATGAATAATTTATTTATTTTAATAATTGATTATCAGGTTAAATAATGATAATTTATTTATTCTAATAATTGATTATCAGGTTAAATAATGAATAATTTATTTATTCTAATAATTGATTATCACGT
>NW_018111829.1:0-948 GCF_000183805.2 Loa loa | reverse complement strand
AATTTTAGATTAAAATATTTTTAGATAAAATATTACTTTATTGTTACTTCTTTTTTTTTTTTGTTACCTTTTTGTTTGAAACAAATGAGTTAAGTATTGATTAAATTGAATTGAAATTTACTGAATTCAAAAAATTATTATTATATTACAAGTTTGTAATTTAAAATAAGTATTTAAATGTTTGCTACTCAATAAACGAACTACAGTACTCCAATACCTTTTCAGTAGGTTTAGATATTGATAATTGTTATTCAATCTACCGTAACCAAATTTCGCATTGTATTGTTATTTGAGAAGAATTATCGTTTGAAGGTCACCAGACTAATCACTTTTGCAAATACTATTGTTATAATTCGGCGGAGTTGTTTCCATGGTAAGAAAGAGGGAGAAGGATGGAAAGAAAAGAATTGCTTAATAATTTGAAAAGTTATGAAATTTCGATTTAAAGAATTATTTGGAAATTTACATTTTATTTTGCATAAATTATAATCAATTCAGCAATATAAAATTTTAAAGCAATGAAGAAATGGTGAAAATACAAAAAAAAAAAATAAAATAAAATTTGCAATACTTTTTTCTTATTAATAAAATTTTACAGTGAAAAAGAAATTGATTTTATAAATTTTAAATAATTAAATTTGCTGGATATTTTGAGGCAAAAAAAAGCTTTTTTTATTAATAAAAAGAAATTTATTTTCCGTATTTTATTTCATTTAAATTATCCATTTCTTTTCATTCAATTGATTTTATAAATTCTAAATAAATAAATAATTAAAATTATTGAATAATTAAAATTAATTAAAAAATAAATAATTAAAATTATTGAACATTTTGGAGGAAAAAAAACAAAAATTTATTTTTTATATTTTATTTGATTTAAATTATTCATGTTTTTTTTTTGCTGTTCTGCTTTTATTCTTTCTTAATTTATGATATGGTAAAAGTTTT
>NW_018111828.1:0-948 GCF_000183805.2 Loa loa | reverse complement strand
TTATTATTATTATTATTATTATTATTATTACTTATTACTGTTATTATTATTATCATTATTATTATTATTATTGTTGTTGTTGTTGTTATTATTGTTACTCTTGTTCTTGTTATTGCTATGGCTGAAAAGCCTTTGATTGGCTTAATTTTACTGATTTAAATGAAGTTTTTATCACTTTATTTCCGTTTTATGTAACACTTAGTTTTACTTTCCCCTTATCATACATCATATTTAACATATTTTGTTAAATAGTAGTATAATATGTTTATTTATGACATGTCATTCTTTTTTATTATTTGTATATTTGATATTATGTGATTTATTTATATAAACCGTGCATTGCAAAAAGAGTTTACATATTGATATTTATATAAAAATTTACATATTTGATATTATTTTTACATAAAAAGTATGAAGGAATTTTTTTAATTCTATTTTTCTTTAATATAAATACTATCATTTGTGAAAAATTATCATTCTGTTTATTCTTCAATAAAATATTATTTAATAATAAAAATACACGAATTGAAAATGTGTTAATAGATATGAATTACAATATCGAGTGGTTAAATGTTTAATGATGATAACGTTTCAATGGATGGAAGTAATAGTAATTCGATTATTACAGTATGCTTAAATGGTGTAAACTTCTAACAAATGGTACAACTACAGCATGATGGTTATTTGTAAAAGATTTATATTATTTTACAGAAGTTATTTTGTTCATTTTTTCTAATTTGTTCATCAAAGAAATTAAAACTTTTTTCGTTGAGTTATGCAATTTTTGCATAGGAGGTAATAAGATACTAAAATATTGCATATTACAGTACACCATACCTTTTTCATTCATTTTATATACAATATATATATACTTTTTTATATACATTTTTTATATATTTATATACAATATATATATATATATATATGAATACAATATACATATATATA
>NW_018111827.1:0-948 GCF_000183805.2 Loa loa | reverse complement strand
TCAAATTAAAGTAAATTTAAAATGAGAAATCAAATGGAATTAAGATGAATAAAAACTAAAGATATTTAGAAAATTCGGCTAAAAGAAAGTCGAAGAAGCGTAAAGTAAGTAAAGGGAGTTGAAGAAAAAGAATTTAAAATTAAACTGTGAATTGAAGTAAAAAAAAATTGCGAGCAATCCTAAGTCTTTGGCATTCACTTTATTCAAACTTTTTTTAATGCCCATAAAGATAGGCTATCATGAGCCAATGGAAGACGACAAGGCCTCATTATCTGAACTAGCAAAGAAATGCGATATATGAAAGGATGAAAATGAAACGTGAAGATGGAGCTAATTGTTAAAATTTCATGCAGGTCTCAATTTCATTGCTTTTATCGCTTACTTTTTAAAATCTCTTCCCATCATTATTTTTTTTTTTTCACTCACAATAAATTTTAATAAATTAATGTAAAAGACATGAAGAATTTCGTTTATTTCAATGCATCACATGGAATAATTTAAGAAATGTCATAAAATTTAACAATTAAATGAGTGACAACAAAAAAAAAGTGTATATTTTTTATAATTTTGCACTTATGAAATGTACTATAAATAACCATTTTTTTTTTTTTGTTAATTTCTTTCTAAACTTTGACCACTATTTTTAACGATCATTCACATTTGTACAACACATGTTATATTGAATATCAAATGAATTGGAAGGAAAAATTTTTGCTGCAAAATAATTTTATTTTAAGAATATGTTTAGAATAGGAGAGAGAGTAAAATTGGCTAATGATTTGAGAAAGTAGCTAACTTGTCTAATTTGTCACAGATAAGCTAAGCTTGATTTAAATATACTTGGATAGATTACTTGTTAGCAGTGTGTAGGTATGTGTGTGTGTGTGTGTGTGTTGTGTTGTGTATATGTCTGTATGCGTGTGTGTGTGTAGTGTATGTGTGTGTGTG
>NW_018111826.1:0-948 GCF_000183805.2 Loa loa | reverse complement strand
ATCTTGTTTCATTTCCTCTTCCTCTTCCTCCTCCTCCTCCTCCTCCTCCTCCTCCTCCTCCCTCCCACCTCCTCCCCCGCTTTATGCTCTTTTACCTTGGAACATTCTATGGTTTCATTTCTACTGCTAACATTTACATCGGGGTGAAGTTCAAAATATTAGCTTTAATGAAAACAACAATTTGTAAACTAAGGAAATAATCTGTTGTGATGACCGGTTATATTGAAAATTTTGATGCATAAAATCAACAGCTGAAGAAAAATGCTGCTGGCAGGCTGGTTTTGATCGGATACAGGCGATAGATAGGAAGAAGGTTTATAAGCTGATAAGAAAAAGAAGGAGGAAGAGGGAAAAGGGATAGAGGACAAGATCAAAATGTTGGCCAGATGGTTGGATGGATGAATAGGCTCAACTGATTGGCTGCCAAAGTACCCAACCAAAGAATTATTTTGCATTTTCGAAAGAATGATCATTTCTCGATTCCAACCTTTCATCCTAACTTTCTTCTTCTTTTTTCTCTTCTTTTCTTCCCTTACTTTAATATACATCCTCATCTTAACATTATTTTCATTTCTTCGTTGTTAAGAAATTTCTCAGCTGACAGACAGAGAAACATTATATATGTATGTACATGTGTCTATGTATGTATGTGTATGTGTGTGTATGTGTATGTGTATGTGTATGTGTGGGTGTACATGTATGTATGTTGGTATGTGTGTATGTTGTATATACGTATGTGTGTAAGTGTATGTGTAATAAGTGTATGTATATATGTGCATATGTGTATGTGTATGTGTGTATTGTGTATGTGTGTATGTGTGTATGTGCATATTGTGTATGTGTGTATGTATGTATTTATGTATGTGTATGTGTGTGTTTGTATATATATATATATATATATATGTATGTAATATAAATGGACGGACAAACAAGCATGCCAAGTGATAT
>NW_018111825.1:0-949 GCF_000183805.2 Loa loa | reverse complement strand
ATTATTATTATTATTATTATTATTATTATTATTATTATTATTATTATTATTATTATTATTATTATTATTATTATTATTATTATTATTATTATTATTATTATTATTATTATTATTATTATTATTATTATTATTATTATTATTATTATTATTATTATTATTATTATTATTATTATTATTATTATTATTATTATTATTATTATTATTATTATTATTATTGCTGTTATCATATTATAATCATCAAGTGAGTAAAATTTTATAAACAGCAACTAAATGGAAAAATTAATTCCTTTTAGATTCCTCTATTCATTCATTCGTTTCATTCATTATATCAATCCATTTCTTCGCCTTTTTTTTTTTTTAAAACAATTGAAAACATTAATCATATCAGTCATTAACATTAAAATTTATTAAATAATTCAAAAAAGATCAAAAATCGATCAATCGATCAATCAATCAATCAATACTTGGAAATTTTATTATTATTAGTATCAAGCAAAAATATAAATGACGAACAAATGGTTAGAAAAAAAAAAGAATAAGCTATCGTTTCAATTTAACACAAATATTTTGTGTTTAATTTTTTTTTTTTTTCTAGCAAACTTTTCCTATTCCTTCTCTTATCTTCTCCTTTTTTTTTTTTGTTTTTGTTTTTCCTTCTTTTTTTTTGTTGTTATTTAACATGTCAAAAATGTTTTATCATTCAACTTATCACTTATCACTTGTTATGTTTGTTACCGTATTACATTTAAATTAAATGTGATTTTTCCTTTTTTGCAATTAAATATAATTTGTTTCTTTTTCCACGTAACTGTTTTCCTTCTTTCACGTATCCTTTTTCTTTCTTCACGTAACTCTTTTCTTTTTCACGTGACGCTTTTTCCCTTTTCACGTAACTCTTTTCCTTTTCACGTAATTCTTTTCCTTTTTCACATATCTCTTCATCGTATAT
>NW_018111824.1:0-949 GCF_000183805.2 Loa loa | reverse complement strand
CTCTCTCCCTTTTCTCTCTCCCTCTTTTCTTTTTTGTTCAAAAAGGAAAGTTTTATCAATGTTTTATTTTTTCAATTAAATTTGTTTCTAAAATTCATAGTTTAAACAAAACAAAATAAAAATAAAAGAAACTAAGAACAATAAAAAAAATTTTAATAATTTCATTAAAATTTAATTTGTTGCAAAATAATTATTATCATTATGAATTTCCAATTTTTGAAAAATTAATTTAAAAAAAAACAAAAAAGCAAATTTACTTAAAAATAATTAGTTTAAAAACAATGACAAATAAAATTTCAACATTAAATAAATCAGTTTAAAAAGAAAAAACAAAAAAATTTTTTTACTTAACAAGAATTAATTGAAGTAATAGGTAATAAATTTCCAAATTTTCGATAAATTAATTTAAAATGAAAAAAAAAGAAATTGTTTAACCAATAATTAGTTTAAGCAATAGCTAATAGCTAATAGCTGATAGCTAATAGCTAATAGCTCTTAGCTAATAGATAATATGATAGTTTTGTTGTAAATTAGTAAGGTATAAGCAAAAATGAAATGTGATTTTGCTTTCTCTTTTTTTCTTTTTTTTTTTTCTAGTGGATATTATTACTTCCACTTTTTCTGTCGTTTTTGTTTTTTTTTTCTTTTCCTTTACAATTTACAATTTACATTATTTTACAATTTAGCAAGCATAAAATGCCTAACACATTTGCAAATAAAACGACAATAACATTCGAAAATTTTATTAACTCATTTGCGCAAATTTCCAGATGTTTTCAGAAATGTTCCCACTTTGCTTCATTTTAATATCTCATCCTTCTTTTTTGTTCCTTCCTTATCCCCGCTTCCGTGATTTCTAATCATCCGTTAAATCACGTATATTCTTTCCGTGATTTCTAATCATCCGTTGAATCTCGTATATTCTTTCCGTGATTTCTCATCATCCGTT
>NW_018111823.1:0-949 GCF_000183805.2 Loa loa | reverse complement strand
AAAAAAAAAAAAAAAAACAAAAAGAAAATTGAAGGCCAAGCCTTTTTTTTTTTGATAGCATTACCGGGAAGCAAATAAAGATGTTTTAAAAGATAGTTCCGTAAATGAGGGGGGGGAAAAAAAAAGTGAATGATAAAATGAACTTCATTTTAAAGAGATGTATTGCTTTCTCATTTTAAAACTGGTATATGGTTGATTTTCATTTTCTTTTTTTTTCTTGTTTTTTTTTTTTTTTTTTTTTTTTGTACTCTCTCAATCTTAATTTCATTAAAAAAAGGAAAAATTTTGAAATTATCCAATACATCATTAGTTTCCTTTTTTTTTCTCTTTTTTTTTTTTCCCAATTGTTGTCACTAATTTGACTTATATTGATAAGATAAGAAATAATGGCTTATATTGATAAGAAGTAAATGACTTATATTGATAAGAAGTAAATGACTTATATTAATAAGATAAGAAGTAAATGACTTGTGTTGGTAAGAAGTAAGTGACTTATATTGATAAGAAGTAAATGACTTATATTGATAAGAAGTGAATAACTTATATTAATAAGATAAGAAGTAAATGACTTATATTGATAAGAAGCAAATGACTTATATTGATAAGAAGTAAATGACTTATATTGATAAGATAAGAAGTAAATTACTTATATTTGATTGATACGAAGTAATGAATTAAATTTGACTTATACTGATAAGGAATTGAGGTGTGATTAGAGAAAACGAAAGGAATTTGTTGAAAATTTCTATAATTCAGATTTTATAACATCGAATCATGTTAAACAAAATAAATTGAAATTTTTAATTAATACTCATAGACTAAAATAACTAATATTCATAGAGTAACATTCATAGTTATTTCTTTTTTATCACATAAATGATAGGAAGAGAGAGAGAAAGAGAGAGAGAGAGAGAGAGGAAGGAAGAGAGAGAGAAGAATATTACTACTA
>NW_018111822.1:0-950 GCF_000183805.2 Loa loa | reverse complement strand
ATTTTTTTATTTTGAATTTTTAAAAATAAATTTTGTCCTCGATCACAAATAATCATAATAGGAATTGAAAGTAATGGTATTTCATTTTCATTTCAAAAAATTTTCATCTACATTAATGTTTCAATCACTTGTTCATGAAAATATCATAACAATTACACTGTGAAAGTTTAATTCGAAATATTTGCTTGCATTTTTGGTACTTGAACAAATTAATTACCACCTGATTAATTAATAGTATTTCCTAATTAGGAAATATGAAATAAATTAAATAAATATTGAAATCCTCTTTTTTTTTTTTTTGGTACCATTCGCAATTCAAAATTTTGACATTGTCTTAAAATCTTAACACAAGTATTCATTTCAAGTCTAATTCCATCTAAATACCCAAATTTTACTCTGATAATCGTTATCACCTTAATGATTATCACTTATTCAACGAGTTAAAATATGCAAATTCAACCTGAAATTGAACTCATCATTTTGATTGATCGATCGATACGAAACTAGATCATATTTTTTTACTCTTTATTCTTACTTTTACATTTGGTCATTTGTAAGATGACCACTCTTAGCTAACCACATTGAATAAATATTTTAGAATTCATTCCATTTGAAATTAAACTGAAAAACTAAGTGGGAATAATCATTTTTTGCATATTCCTATAACAGTAATGATTTTGATCATCTCCGATCATTCTGTTTTTCCGGATGTCGCCTATTTTTGTTTGTCACATTGCTGTCACAGTGACATACAATTTGAATCCTCCTCCGATGGCAATTGAACTATAATGCAGAAATATTTATTCACGAATTTTCCACTTACACATTTCAAAATATGTGCTATTCTTTATAGACAGCTAGATTAATACATATGCAAACATACACATACACACACACACATACACACACACACACACACACACACACACACACACACACACACACACACA
>NW_018111821.1:0-950 GCF_000183805.2 Loa loa | reverse complement strand
AAAATAAGAAGATGCAGTGTATGTGGTAGTTTAGCAGTGAATGATATCAAATTTGAAAAAAAGAATAAAGAAGGAATTATATGAGGTACACGTCAGATTATGACTGATTGAAAAAATATCAATTAAAATTAAATTAATTAAAATTAGAAAGGATGAAAAAGAAACAATCAAATTAACAAATATTTTTTGCATTCTTGCAGAATTTTAACTATCAAATTTAATTCCTGGAATTTTTCCTTTTTTCTCCATTTTTTCTTTTCTTTTTTTTTTGCAACAATAAATGGAATAATTTTATTGTCGAAATAATAATTAACTTAATTAACGGAAAAGTAAGTAAAAATATTAATCAAGTTAAATCGGTAAATCATAAAAACAGTATACTTGAATTTCTATTCGAAATGCTTCATTAGCACAATTCAAGATGCCAATAAATAGTTCAAAGGGAAAAATAGGAAAAAAAAAAATGGAAAAAAAAGAAAAGAAAAGAATTGACAAGAATTAAATGAAATAATATTAAATTTAATATTAAGTATTACTTTAAATTATTTGAAACAATTAAAAATTTAAATTTTCAGAAAATAAAACGCTATTATCACTTTTCTTATTCATTTTTCAACTTGAAACACATCCTTTTAGCTCTTTTTTTTTTTTTTTGATCTTCAAGAATGCAAAATTTACAATGATAATATATAAAATGATAGATTACGAGCATTATGAAAAAATATAATTTTTGAAAAATGAAAAATTAACTTTCCCCCAAAATAATTAGTACTAATTAAACTAATTAAGCATAAAATTCTTTTGTTGGCGCTTTTTGATAAGCATATGAATAATGTGGAGGTTGTTTAGGTTCATCCAAAGCATAGCTACCTTCATCTTTCTTCCGCATACGATAAACGATAAACATCACCAATAAAATTGATGCCAAAATACCAACCACAATGCCACCA
>NW_018111820.1:0-950 GCF_000183805.2 Loa loa | reverse complement strand
TATTATTATATATATATATATATATATATATATATATATATATATATAATCAAAATTTTGCTGTTTCATACTGTATAAAAAAATACTTTATGGAATTAAGACATAGAAGTAATTCCATAAACGTCGATGCAAGATAATAAGCACTAATCTGGAGAATAAAAGGAAGGAAGAATTGTCGCCGAATTTCTCAATCTCAAACTTGGCCAATTAAACCTTCATTCCTCAAAACTCGGTAATACAGAAACGAATTCAACAATTGTAATATTAATATGAACAAAAGAGGGACCAAAGACCAAATGACACCCGCTATCGTCTTATCATTTTAAAACAGTTTCCGTTGAAGATTCGTGATAAGTTAACTGGAACACTAATGTGAATTAACTGAACAAACCTCTAAATCAGATCTACATAATATAAAGTAACTGTGTCTCAGGTCACTGTCGATCCATTTTAAAGAACCTCAGGTTATCTTGGGTTAATCGGTATGACCTTATGACTTGTAAACAGACTCCCCTCTATATAAGCACTAAAACCGGGAGGCGGACACATTCTGTTTTATCTACGCACAACGATACATTCCAATTCCATTCATCTTTGAATCATCACTACTATCATATAATTCAATTATCTGAATTATACTGAACTGTTATTATATTTCTTTACTGCAAGTAAACTTTTCTATTGGTAGACTGCTCATTATACAAATCAACATAGCTTTCTCGATAATTTTTGGTAAGTTTTGATATATTCTTTGGAAATTATTCCTCGCTATCCATTATTTTTCATTTATTTTCTTAACTATTTCTCTTATCTTTCAGTGCATCTTCTTATGAATAAATTTTTGTTTTTACTTTTTCTTTTGCAGTTTGATATATTTTTGTTTTAACTTTCTTCTTTTTCAGTGCAGTCGATCTGTTTTAGTTCATCAAAATAATGCTTCGTAGAAGATC
>NW_018111819.1:0-950 GCF_000183805.2 Loa loa | reverse complement strand
TGATGTAAAAAAATGGAAATACATTTTCTATTTGGTTACATAAAATCGATTATACATTACCGATTTCACAGATACTTTTTTTTTAAATATCAATCATGCATTTCCGATTACAAAACTATTATTATATGAATAAATGTTTGTGAGAGGAACAAAAAAAAAAAAGGAAAAAGAAAAAGTAAATTTAACTTTAAATTAACTGTTCAATTCACTTCTAACAATCATCATTCATTTTCACTGTCAAAAGTAGTTCTTGCTCGTACTTTTACAGTTACTTATATCAATAAATTTGTAAACAGAGAAAGAGAGAGGGAGAAAGAGGGAGGGATAGAGGTAAAAGTTTTCAATGCGTGATCGAAATGCTACCTGTGGAAAAGTTTAATGATGAATAAAATGTAAATGGAAAGAGTTAAACTGATACATGAAAGGATTATTTGTCATTGTATAGTAAAAGACCATTTTGTAAAGTGTAAAGAATAATAGCTTATGCGTAAATTGATAGTTTCCATTGCGCAACTTATGTAAGCAAAATACTTCAAATAACCTCCACCTCTTTCCCTCTTCCTCCTCCCGCCCCTCTCCTGCCACCCAATTGTATAGGTATCAGGATAATTGCTCACGATGGAAAAGATTGAATTCCGGAAGATGATTGATAGAATGATGGAGAGGAATGAATGAAATACCGGAGGATTTAAAAAAGAGGATGAAAAGGAATAGAGGTGGAGTTTAGGAGAATGATAGGCTAAGGCACGTTTCCATTTTGTTAAAAATAAAATTTGCCATATCATTTCATTCTTATCCAAAGTTTGATGAAAATTCACAACAAGCACAAAATTGATCGAATCAAAATTCGTCATCAATTCAAATAAACAATCATATTTTCATCATCAAAACATCTTACGACAACTTTCAATCAATTTTTTTGGTATATATATATATTATTTTTTTTTGTT
>NW_018111818.1:0-950 GCF_000183805.2 Loa loa | reverse complement strand
GACTTAATTATGTGATAAGCTTTTGCAGACTTCTCAACAGCCATCGTGAAATCTTGCCCGATGTGCCTGCTGTATATTTCGTTTCACCCACCGACGAAAACATTAAAATAATTTGTGATGACCTCAACAAAGTACGTAAAGAGATGTTTAGTGTTTTGGGCTTCAGATTTTAATGTAACATTATTATGACTGATTTTTAGATTACTCAAATTCTAAATTTCGATGTATGTTTTTTAATAGGAAGAATGAATTGCGATTGCTCTGACTTTGCTTTGTAATTTTTTTAGTGTGTTTTAGATTTTAATGACCATGGAATACGGCTGTTTGTGTCAGTGTCACAGAAACATTTTTTGATTGCTACTCTTTATTGATAATGTAGACAATATTTAATGAATTGAGAACCTACTGCTTTTCTAGTAGATTAGGATTGGAAGCAAAACTTCATTTTCAGATCTCTCCGATACACAGTGTTTATGCCTAATTTTTTTAATGCATGAAATCACGTGAATATTTTATTTTAGGGAATGTATGATAGCTATTATCTGAATATGATTAGTCCATTGAGTAGGCCGCGTCTAGAGCAACTAGCGTCTGCTGCTGTCTGTGGTGGAACGGTGCAACATGTTCAGAAGGTAGGATTTTAAGATACATTCGAGAAATTTATCCTTGTATTCGGTCAGCTTTGCAACATCGTCATTGCGACTAATTACTTTCAGCTTATGGATCAGTTTTTGAACTTCATATCATTGGAAGACGACTTATTTGTACTGCGAAGATATAACGACAACAGTCCTTTTTCATTTTATGGTACTTATTCCCTTTTTACAATTTCTATAATTTTAGGTGTACTTTTCTATCTGGGCCATGCGTTTTTCATTTGCTTTTCGTTGTTCCTTTGCATAACCATTCAGGTTTCCGCTGGTTTTCTTTTTTTTGTAAATATTAGCACA
>NW_018111817.1:0-950 GCF_000183805.2 Loa loa | reverse complement strand
TGAAAAGTAATAAGTAAAAAGTAGTAAGTAAAAAGTAGTAAAAAAGATGAGAAATTTTCCCAAAACTTCTCATTAAATACATTCATCAAATTAACATCAGTCGAATTACATAACCAAAAAGGGCAAAAATATCGGCGCCCATTATGGGGTGTATTTATATATCGGGAATTTGAATACTCATTGTTATAAACAACACAAATGGAAGAAAAGCAATTCTAGTTAATTAATCAACATTAAAATTTGCATTAAAATCTGTCTGTGATGCTGTTACAAATCATTGGATGAACATATTTCCCTTATTAAAGTTGCTTTATTACATTAACTTTTGCGATTACGAGTTGTTCATATACTTTTTAAACGCATTTTGTACATCTAAACGTTTAATTTCGAATTTTTATGTATCGTTGTCAATCATGCCATTTCTATGAAATATGAATAATAAAGAGAATAAAAATAAAGCATTTGAAATTCTAATATTAAGATGAAATTATAAATTGGCTGCTACACTTTGATCATAGCATTGATAGCGTTGAAATTTGCGAAACTAACAAGAAGTTCCGAAGCATCCCTTCTGATGTCTTTTCAAGTTGTCCTTGCGGCTGAACAATTTCCCGCACTTTTCGCATTGACATTTAGGTTGATATGGTCGATGTTTTCTATTCTTGTGACACTCAAATAATATGCTATGACTGTACTTTTTCCCACAATTGGGTTCTTTACATTCGTAAATAAATGGTTCGTCGTGCGCATTCTTGTGTTCTTTATATTCGTTGAGACTGCTCGTGCGCAAAGTACATCCGACATAAGGACATTCATAAATTCGCTTTTCTGAAAAACTCTTATAATGTCGGGCGATTACGAAGGATCGGATGAACAAATCGAATTTTTGATAATTAATTTAAAAAAACAACCAGTTCTGCTAATAATTACTGTTGTTATAATATATGGGA
>NW_018111816.1:0-950 GCF_000183805.2 Loa loa | reverse complement strand
AAATTAAATTGTTAAAAAAGTTACTTTCTCACGAATTGCTTTCGAGATTGGACTCAACAAATACTACTCGAATTATTTTATTGTCACAATATAATGGAATCAGGCGGAATAATCGGATGGTGTGACATTTTGTACTTAAGACTTATTGTAGTGATTTCACATCACTATGTTTCTCTTTGTTCCTTTTTTTCTTTTGATCTTTGCTTTTTAGCAATCTGTACATTATTATCTGATGTCCTCATAAGTCTACCAATCGTTCTGGTATTCCTATTTACCAAATTAGTGTGTTTATCACATATCGTGAAGTCTTTGGACCCTTTATTTTTTGGAAGACGTCGTTCAAAAATGACGGCAATCTTCAGTTGAGATGCAAGCCTGAATAATAACTGTCACATCGTTTTACGACTAGAATAAGTCGAAGGCCTTGTGGCGTCACTGAAATATAAAGAGTGTTTTCTTAGTTACTTTAAAAAAGTTATTTCCTAAAAAAGTTACTTCCCCACGAATTGCTTCCGAGATTGGACCTCAGCAAATACTATTCGAATTTTCTTATTTTCACAATCATTGGAATTAGGTGGGAAAATCGGATAGTGTGACAATTTATACTTAGAACTTTATTGTAGTGACTTACATCATTGTGCTTAGTTTTTTTTTTCGATCTTTACTGTTTAGCAATCTGTCCATTGTTGATATCACTGATGTCCTTATAAAATCATTAATCAAAAAACCTCAAAGACTCAAAAAAATGCTTGCTGACCAATGGTAGAATTACTTATTATGCCATTTCAGTGGGTAAGAAAGAAATAATTTTGCGGTCCTTAGATCTTATACAATAACCTCGAGGTGAGATATAAGTTTGAATACTAACTGTAAGCCGAATCACATCGTTTTACGATTGAAATAAGTCGAAAATCTTGTGATATCATTGGAATGTAAACATTTTCAAAAGC
>NW_018111815.1:0-950 GCF_000183805.2 Loa loa | reverse complement strand
GAAAGGAATTACGTTCTGGATATATTATGGTCCATTCGAAAGTGGGACCTATGATAACGGGAGAAGATTATATTGACGAACTTTGTAATTCCAAAGGTCACTCTATACCAATAATATGCTCAGTGTATACAAATCCGAATTCGGAATTAGAAAAATTTTGGAGACTGGAAATGATCGGTATCCATGAGTCTCCTACAGAAGATGATGATGAACGAGTGATAGATCACTTTAACAAAACTATCATTAAACTCGACGGGAGATACCAGGTATGTTGGCCGTGGAAAGACTCTAAACAAAGGCTTAGTAACAATTACGGGTTATGTATCGGACGCTTGAAGAATTTGGTTAGACGTCTAAATTCCTCCTCGCATCTTCATGACTATGACAATACAATAAAAGATCAACTGCTGAAAGGGGTAATAGAAGAAGTAAACGAAACGTGCGAATTAGATGAAACTAAACTAAATCAGAAAGATCAATTACTAACAGAATTTACTGATTCACCAACCAATTATAATAAGGTAAAGGGAAAGGAAATTGAGGTAACTGATGGCCCTATCGCTAGTCGAACTAGAAAGGCTCAATAACAATCGACTCCAGCAGGAAATACAGTTAAAGACAATTCCACTAGTTTTACGAAAGCGCTCTTCGTAATGACTATTCTATCATTAATGTCAACCCAGGCAATAGCAACGAAGAATTGCAATTGGACTTCAGGGATACCGTTCAATATTCCGGAAAGGTGGAATTGTGACAACAAAACCAATCATACAATGATAAACCTGAATTGTGGATTCAATAACTCTTATTTAATGAAAGGAAATATTATTCTGGACGTGAATAATAACATTGATGATAAATCAACAACGAATTTGAATCAAACCCAGGAAACGACAAAACGATTACTTCTGATGGAAATTTCCCTAGAAGGAACGTTTAACCGAAACAAT
>NW_018111814.1:0-950 GCF_000183805.2 Loa loa | reverse complement strand
TTCAAATTTGAATTGAAAAGTAGAAAAGAATTTGAAAATTGAATAATCCAAAAACTTTTCTGGAAAAAAGGGAAAAAGATGCTTGTTTTGGCATGAATGAAACAATGTAATTAAAAGTAACGTTTTGCTGAATAGAATTAAATATTTGACAAATGATTAAAATTAAAAAATAATCAAGTAATTGAAGTTAAATTTCAATCATTATCATTAAACTTTCACCCACATTTGCTTTATTGTGGAATTGAAAAAAAAATTGATTGTTAAGTATTCACATTAAAAATAAACACACACACAAACACACACACACACATACACACACACATACACACACACATACATACATACATGCATACAGATAGATTACGATATGTTAATGAAATGATTAAATTTTTTTTTATTGTATAATATTTGAAGGAAGATATTATTGTAATGATATGATTTGTAATAAAATTACCAATCATTAAATGAATTAAATGTCATATGTAATTCGAAATTTTTAACTTATCCTAACTAAATTTTCTCGCTTAAATTCCTTTTTTCCCATTCTTAAAAAATGATTAATGATAAATTTAATTACAATTGGTGGAATAATTACTAAATTTATTAAATTCTCATTCAGATAATATTATATCTTCCAAATGTTTGCCCATTTATTATTGTTAATCGTGTAAAACTTTTCTATTGACATATGATAGTAACAAATAAATCTTAAAATTTGAAAAATATAAATTAATTATTCCAACTTATGATTACTCTCCTGGAAAAAATCAATGATTTAATAACAAAAATGCTTAAATTCTTTGATTGAAACAATTTTATTATGGATAATTGTAAAAACTGTATTGATAAAATATTTTAGGAGTAAAAAAAAAGGTATATATATATATATATATATATATATATATATATATATATATATATATATATATATATATATATATATATATATA
>NW_018111813.1:0-951 GCF_000183805.2 Loa loa | reverse complement strand
AAATCGGATGACTGAATGAAACTTTTGTCCGCATATTTCACAAATGTATGGTCTTTTGCCAGTATGAGTCCTCATATGGATTTTCATAACGTCTGATCGGGCAAAAATTTTGCCGCATATTTCACAAACGCGCTGTGATTTCTTCCTTTTTGAATTCGTTAATTCTACATGTTCTTTAGATACTTCGTCGACTAATATTTCTTCCTTTATTCCTACTTCTCCACTTACTCCTTGCATTGGTAAACTTATTGATACATTCCGTTCCTCACTCACTTTTTGCACTAGTAAATCCAACAGGTCTGTTTGCTCCGTTTGCGCTTCCTCAAATTGTACGAAATAATCTACCTCATATTTTATTAAAATGTTGAAATTTTCGGAATATTGTAGTGCTATATTGTATTTTTTAACTTTAAATGAACTTACAGTTGTTTGAATATTGCCCAGTTGGAAGACGAAGAAAGCGAAATAAATAAAATGCATATTGAAGTGAGCAATACTTTGCCAATTCTGAAAAACATTCAAATTTACTAATGCACTGGATAACAACGCCTGTTGTTTGAAAATTGCATAAAGATGCAATAAATGATTTTCTAAATGTATTAGCGTTGAAAAAAAAAGAATATGGTGGGACAACTCTCATTCAAACGATTAACATAACATGTTGGAAATGGATTGTAAACGTTTCAAAGTAGTATTTGCGAAAACTTTACCATACAGATTTGATTGGAAGACAATTTTGTTCGTAAAAAGTACTCATTTCACGCTTACTAGAAATTCCAAAATTCTATGACGCGAAAGTTTGGATAGCAGCTGGCACTTTTTATCAGAATAAATGAAATAGAACTTGCCGGATGAAATTCTTGGAAGAGCCTTTGATATAGACAACCCAGTGACCTTTTGTTGGTGTTGTCCAAATATCGTCTGTGTAAATGTTCATTCAAATGAGAGTGG
>NW_018111812.1:0-951 GCF_000183805.2 Loa loa | reverse complement strand
TCGTTTTACTGGACATATTTCTCCAGTTACTTCACTTGATGGTGATTGTTTGGATAGATTTCCATACATTATATATTGACCCTTTATTATTTATTCGAGTTTTATTTGCTAAATTTATAACTCCTACAATTTAAAGTAAATAAAATTAAAATAAAAAATTTAATTAATGATATGCTTATAAATTTTCAAAGCATTTTTTTCTTTTTTTTGGTAAAAAGCATTAGAGATGAAATTTTAGTGAGAATAATTTGGCTAACATTTTTATAGCATTTTAAACGTTTATTTGAGAAATATTATGGAAGAAGGCTAACAATGGAATAAATAAATTTAAATTAGCTGAAGAAATGAAATGAAATGAATGAATGAATAAATCGATTGAGGAGAAATAAATATATAATTTGTCAACAAGTCAACAATGCGGGATGATATTTGTCGTATTCATCTTTAGGGAAGAAAGCTTCTATGGCAGATAAATCGCAATTAATTATGTATTGATCATTTTTGTCATTCAAAATTTATAATGGTAACATTAATATCAACATTTTTTATATTTCTATATGAAAATAATTCAAAATTTTATTGTTATGCTTCATACGTTAAAATTCAACGTTATGCATGAAAAATAAGATTTTGTTATTTTTTCTAAGTTTTGTATTTATATGTGAAATAATTGAAAATTTTATTATTATAATTGCATATGTATAATATAATATTACAAACATATAAAAATTACTAACGGTTAAAAATATTAGCAAAAATATGCAAATTATTAAAATTTATCATAATTAATTGAATTGAAATATCATAAACATATGTGACTATTAATGATAAAATATTAGCAAAAATATGCAAATTATTAAAATTTATCATAATTAATTGAATTGAAATATCATAAACATATGTGACTATCAATGATAAAATATTAGCAAAAATATGCAAATTATTAAAATT
>NW_018111811.1:0-951 GCF_000183805.2 Loa loa | reverse complement strand
CATATGGGAGATTATTTTAAACAATGTAAATTGGTTAAATGATTTACAATAGGAAATTTATTTGATTATATATGTGTATGGTTGGAGTCTCACGAATCGGAATTCGCGACATATGCAACGGTCTTTATTATCAAGTTGACATTTTAACAGATCGAGATAATATATCCAAATCGATTTCATTTAATCCAATCAATTATGTTAAAAAACTGAAAAAACGAAAAAATTAGCTGAGCGAATAATTGCAGCAAAAAAGAGCGAATAACGGCATCTTCAAGACAAGTGATATTAGTAAAAACAGGTGTGTGAAGTCATTAATTACTCTTTTATTTCTCCTCAGGAGATTTTTTCGTTTTTGGATCGAATGATATTTAGCGCTTCCCAACATCATTTGAATATTTGCGTGGAAAAAATGATTCATGACATTTGGAAAAGGATGAAAGAATGACTAAAGTTAATAAAGGTCAATTTTTGCTTTTTTTTTCCTCATTTAAGATATCCTCGAAATAAATATTCGAAATTGAAAAGAAAGAATGTGGAATCCCAGAGTCCCTATGTAATAGGGACAAAAAAAAAGTGAAAAGTTCGTTAAAGCTTTTTAAAAGATTTTACTTATTCTATTTGATTAAAAATGATAACTTTACTAGGGACGAATTAGTTCCAATCATTTCAGTGCATATTTTGATTCTCAGAATATTTGCAGAATATCACTTTGCTTTGGTCACTTTGGTCATGCTTGAATTCTTCAGGAACATTCACTTTTGTTATCCTTCTCCAATCATTTCTTAGCGATAGCGGTGATGGCCTGACAGTGCAACTTCATAACAGACATCTCGGTGTAGCACCATACGGTAGCTCCTGTGATAAATTATTGAAAAAGATAGCGCAACCTTTAGCTCAAGTTTACACGAATGTTAAAATGTATGGTGGATAGATTGATAAATTCATCGAGTA
>NW_018111810.1:0-952 GCF_000183805.2 Loa loa | reverse complement strand
ATTATTATTATTATTATTATTATTATTATTATTATTATTATTATTATTATTATTATTATTATTATTATTATTATTATTATTATTATTATTATTATTATTATTATTATTATTATTATTATTATTATTATTATTATTATTATTATTATTATTATTATTATTATTATTATTATTATTATTATTATTATTATTATTATTATTAATTATTATTATTATTATTATTAAACACTATTTATTATAATACTATCATCATTATTATAACAGTAATAATAGTAATAATAGCAACAAAAAGTAGTAATAATGAAATCAGTATCACAGCGTGATGTAATATAATCGAAAGATGCGCTTGTCAAGCACAAAATTATTTTAAAAAAGAAAGAAAAAAATGACTTGAGCTTCCTTTAAACTTTTATTTCGGATTTTTGATTGATCGATCCAATTAAAGGACAAAGAATGATTTGATTTCAATAAATCAGAAGAATCTTATCAACTTTAAGCAATTTTACAACGATCAACTATGTCAAATAAATATGTGGAAATTTTTGAGCAAAATAAAATTAGGAAAATTATGAAATATGGTAGAATACTTTTAGATGACAACTCTTGGCTATGGTGACATGGTACCAGCAACAATAATGGGTAAAGTTGTTGGTGGTGTTTGTTCCCTTAGTGGAGTTTTGGTAATTGCACTTCCTGTTCCAGTAAGTTTTATCTTTTGAGTATTTCAACAAATATTAATTTGGATTCAGTAGTTTATTGAAATTCTATGCTACAAAATTATGCAACTTTCTTTTGTAGTATTTTATTTCATTTTTTTTTTTTAAATTAATAAGAGCATTTTTTAGCGAAATATATGTCTATTATAGGTGATTGTGAGTAATTTCTCCAGAATATATCATCAAAATCAACGAGCTGATAAGAGAAGAGCTCAAAAGGTAAACAAAAGTGTAAATAA
>NW_018111809.1:0-952 GCF_000183805.2 Loa loa | reverse complement strand
ATTTTAAAAATATAATGAAGAAAAAAAAAACGAAAAATAATCGGAAATGGAAAAAGGGAAAGTAATAAATTATACATTTCCATTAAATGAATAAAAGAAGAAAATAAGAAATGGTTAAATGAATAAATAAGTATATAATTATTTATTTTTGTTTGCAAAAAAAAGTGAAGCAAAAATATTTATCATTTTCATTTCATTTTAATATGAGGAAGGAAGGGATGAAAAGGAAACGAAAAAGGGAAATTTTATAAAATTTTGGGATGGAAAATTTTATAAAATTTTGGGATAGGGAATTTTATAAAATTTTGAGATGGGAATTTTTCATTTCATTTTTTTTTTCAATAAATAAATATGAAATTGTACGCTTATGAGACATAGTATAATTAAGCAAATAATAATTGATTTTTTTTTTTTGTTTTCAAATAGAAATGTAATTTTGATTGGATGTTAGGCAACTATTTTTGAAATGAGTAAAGGAAGATGGAAATGATCGGCTAAATGAAAAATAATAAATTTTTATTTGTTTATTTTACATTTTATTATTTCGAAATAAAATATTGAAAAAATAAATAAATAATTTTCATTTTTTATTATCACAAAAATTTGTTAATTTTTGATTTATTACAGCAAATGAAATTTTTTCCATAAACTAAAATTTTTGTTTTTTATTCTTTTCCAATTTGTTTTCGTTTGTTTGTTTGTTTGTTTGTTTGTCTGTTTGTTTATTTGTTTGTTTTTTTTTTCATATTACAATGTTACTTCAAATATTTCAATTTCATAATGTCATCATCTTTATGGCTAGCATCACGAACAACGATATGTAAAAGAGTTCTATCCATAGTTGCTTTAAACATACCGGTCGCTAAACAGGCTAATACGGAATAGGTAATTCCGGTTGCAAAAGGTATAGCGAAAAATTTTCTTAAATGGTATTGATAAGATACGATTTTTT
>NW_018111808.1:0-952 GCF_000183805.2 Loa loa | reverse complement strand
CACGTTTCAACACGATGTTTTACGTGATATTGGCTTATAATTTTGAATATGACGTTTCAACACGATGTTTTACGTGATATTGGCCTATAATTTTAGACATCACGTTTCAACACGATGTTTTACGTGATATTGGCTTATAATTTTGAATATGACGTTTTAACACGATGTTTTACGTGGTATTAGTTTGTTATACTATGAATATTAAACAAGTAAATGTGTTACGTGATATTAATCTAATAAACCATCATTAGTGAATTGATCGCATTAATATAATTCTGCATTTTTGTCAAATAAAAACAAATGAAAATTTTCAAAATGTTACTTTTAAAATAAATTTAAAAATCCTGAAGAATTTTTTAAAAAAAAAAATACAGAACTGATTAACAAAACGATAGCATAAGAATGGTTTTTCTGAAGAGAGAGTGAGTGAGAGAGAGAGAGGAAGAGAAAGAGAGAAAGGAAGAAGAGACAAATTTTGAGTAATTTTTTTTGTTTTTCAAAACCTGATTTCGAGATAATTGCATTGATGACCATTGAATGTGTTGGAACAATTAATGTATGGGAGCGTCTCACGTGTGGACATTTTTCCCCTGTTTTTCGTTCATACATTGATTGCTTTTTACACGCAAGATATTGATCGCTTAACGAAATAACACGTTCACCATCAATGTAACGCGACAATCTGTCACCATTCGGATCATCATCATCTGTGGGGGGTCATGATTTTTTTACACCAAAAATTTGCTTAATTTATTTTAGTACATTGTACTATATGATGATGATGATGATGTAAGATGGAATATATTTTATTAAATTTATTTTATTTTATTAAATTTAAATTCCATTCTTAATCTATTCTTTATTGAAATAATATAATCAATCGTCAATTATATTTTTATTTAAATTTAAATTCCATTCTTAATCTATTCTTTATTTAAATAATATAATCAAT
>NW_018111807.1:0-952 GCF_000183805.2 Loa loa | reverse complement strand
CCATGCCTTACTTGCATCGTTATGGAATGGGTGTATTCGATTGGAGAAATGGATTGATTTATAGGCAGGGTTATTACTTGTTCATCAAGAAAGTGTGACTTTATAAAATCAAGTCATTTCTACTAGTTGCTATTTACCTGACTAACCAATTAGTGAAACCTGTTGCTCAACCGTTACTCCTGGCAAATACCTTTCGACCTATTCTTCCTTATTCGTTTCCCATGATTGATACATTTGCAAAGAATACTTTATTTAATTGATTTAATGAGCGAACTAATGGAAAAAGTTGGCTTTATCCAACGATCGAACTAAAATAGCAACAATGAAAGGAAAAGATTTCTTGCTTAAGCCGCGCAAAAATTCTCTGTTACTAAGTTATTCCCGCAGAACAGTAATAGGTATCATCGAAAGGTAGCTTGTAATTTACTTGTAGTTAAGATAAGTTTGTAGTTGTAATGATGTCTGGAACAAATTGCTCAGACTAAAGTTTCTTTGTCCTTTGGTGACCGCCTTCCGATAATATTTAAAGGCACCGAAACTTCTGCATGGTGAACATATCGTTCATATCTTTGTTTTTTCTTTCTTTTTCATCCCAATAATTCGATTAATAAATTTCCCTTTTAATTATCACAATTTTCAATCAATAAAACTTTTACAAATGCCTTATCTTTTCATTGGGATCTTTGGTCTTTTTCATCTTTTGTCGTTAAAAAGTTGTTGGTGTTTGTGAATAAAAATATTTCTAAATTAGCTGACATTCTATCATTGCTGTTTTCATTACAATTCTAATCTGTAAGCTCACTTCATCCTACATATTGGTATGAAAGGCTTTTGTCTATTCTTTGATTTCATTCGATTTTTACTGTCATCTCTTTCTGCCATCCATGTCACATATCACATCTTCTAGTCACAGTGATATGTTTGAATTTCTTTATCACTCGTAGTTGTTTTT
>NW_018111806.1:0-953 GCF_000183805.2 Loa loa | reverse complement strand
TAAACAACCTACATATATATATATATATATATATATATATATATATATGCATGCATATATACAATACAAACACCTGATTTTAATTGAATTAAATATTATTTTAAAAATTATTTTCATAACAGAACAAAGAAATAGAAAGAAAAGTGAAAAAACGAGAAGATGTAAAGTTGACGAATAGACAAAAAAAAAAAAAAAAAAAGGATAATTCAAACCCGACCAAAGATAATGTAATAATCATAATCATAATCAATATAATGATAATGACGATGAAGATGATGATGATGACAATGATGATAATGCACAAAATAGAAATTTTAAAATGAACACGTATAAAGATTGCAAAATAAAAATACACGTGTCTTTATTTATATTTATACGTACAAAAATTAATAATTAGATAATGAATGTCATAAAAATATAATTCATTCCTTTCAATATGTTTCAAAAATTTTTTCTTTTAATTTAAAAAAAATAAAATTGAAATTTTAGAAATTTAAAATTTCAATATCAATTGTGTGATTATGCAAATTAAATACTGCCTCCATTATATTCATAGTTTAGTTAGTAATAAAATTCAAAAGAAGAAAAAAAAATGGATTTCAATATAAAATGATTTCATAAGAAAAATGAATTTTAAATGAATTCAAGAAAAATCATTTCAAAAATAAATTTTCAAAAAACATTCAATTTATATTACCGTATATAACATTTCAGAATGCGGAATGCAATTATCAATTTTGTTAAAATAATATATGCATATATATATATATTTGTCACATTTGCAATTTTCACCAATAATTTTAATTTAAGAAAAAATTTTTGCAATTTAAAAAAAAAAAATCACGAAATAATGGTTGAAAAAGATGGAGAGAACTTCATATAAATAAATTAGGATAATTAATTAATTTTTTCATTTTTCCTTTTCAAATTTAAGTTAATTTTAATTTTTATAT
>NW_018111805.1:0-953 GCF_000183805.2 Loa loa | reverse complement strand
CGCACAGTTGAATATTTTCTGTTAGGTTTATCCACCATTTGTTTTGATTGTCTTGGAATTTCTGTGGGAGCTTGCTGCGTGCAAGGCGAAAGGTGGCTTTTCTTACATAATGGCTCAGCAAGATGTGTTTGGTAAGCAGATCTCTTTTTTGTCAGTAAATTCTGGATCTCTTCGTTGCTTTAACCAGTCCTTATTCCTCTTGCATGAAAATCCTATGAATTCTACGGAATATTGCTGTATTGTTGGCTTTAACTATGTTACAAGTACTTCAGGCGAGGGATCTGTGAGATAGTTTTAAAATCTGGTTTGAAAATTCATTTTGAAGTAGCTTCCAGACTCAACTCTCATTTTAGGTATTTCGAGATAGTTAACTTCGAGTCTTCATTCTGCCTCTCACAGGTTTGGATTTAAAGCGAAGCTTTACATCACACAAGGCGGTGGTCTGTTTGACATTCTACACTAAGCATCACATGAGCGTGACGAACATTGTGAACGTTTTTCTGACACACAAAGACATATTCAATGAGGTACAGTGATTGAATCGAGGATACATCCACCCACCAAGGATTATAAAACCTTTCGGATAAGATGTAAATCGTATAGGATGTATTTTTTCACAGGGTCAGCTTGCAGAGTTGCTGACAATGAAGCCAATCCCTGAAAGGTGAGTGAGGTTTAGGGTTTTCTTGACCAGCATAGTGGGTAATCGGCACCATGTTCCAGCATTGAGGATACCGTGCTCATGAAGACAAACTTCACATAATCGTTGTTCAGTCATGATGGTTTGTGAGCAATTAGAGTAGAGTGACATCCACTGTTCACATTATCTAGCATGATTCTAACGTTTCAGCATGCGAGTGTCAATTTGTGTATACTTTTGGTGGCAGATATATCTTCCAGTGCATCTTATCACCTGCTGTCCTTGCGTATCGCTATGGGATCTTATAAGTGGT
>NW_018111804.1:0-953 GCF_000183805.2 Loa loa | reverse complement strand
AATCCGCAAAAAATTTGCATTATGACTTTCGGAGTTTTTCCTACAAACAACGTCTCAAACACCAGCAGATTACTTGTATTATTATTAAGAGAGGAAAGAAAAGATAGAAAAAGAAAGTGATGAATGCCAACATACCTTTAAGCTCTACAATGGATTATGGGTTCGCAGTCATAGATATATATATCCTGACAGATAAGGAAAGCCAAAGAAAAAAAACATTCGCCACTGTAGAGCATTTGCTTTTTTTTTTGTCTCCCAGTAGATATAGCAATTCTCTCAAATATTCCGCTGTCTAACATATATCCCCCATAAGGTAAGATTTGAAAAAAATTAGTGATCACATAGATTTTAGAATCAGGAAGATTATCTTATCATTCTCATTATCACCAAAATGTAACAAAAACAATATTGATAATTAAAATAAGAAATGATAAAGGCAGACAACCAATTGATCATTCGCAAATATTTTTTTCTTTTCCAAGATATTACCTAACGTTTAACGAATTTATTATGACGACAAGCATTCATTTAGAATTCTTTTGCAGTAATGTGAAAATATTTTCAGGGTGACGACTGGACATTGGTCATTTTCCCTTCGTCCATTCATGCTGCATCCTTGCATCACCTCCTTATCGGAAAATAAAGAAGTTTCATTATTTTGTAACATTCTAAGCTGTCAATTGGATGCTTCGGCATTATTATAAGAGACATCATATCCTACTGATATTGCTTCATCTTTCATTCATCAACTATTTAATTGAAATGTTTTATTTCCATTCTAATATTCAAATTTTTTAATGATTATGTAAAACACTGTTGCAACTTATAATCTTTTGCTTCTTTTCCTCAATTCCAGCAAATCATATATGTTTGTATGCGCATGAGATGATATTATCTTTCAATATTAAAATACTCTCTGCGTGTATATATATATATATATATATATATATATA
>NW_018111803.1:0-953 GCF_000183805.2 Loa loa | reverse complement strand
AAAGAAGAAACAATTGAGCAGCTATCTTACAGTTGATGATATTTGATACTAGTTTGATTTTTGGTGTTCTAAAAAAAAAAAGTCATTTGATGACTGATAGGAAAACAAACCCATCAATCATTTGACTTACACCTAAAAGTTTTTTTTTTTTCAAATCTCATAATGAGAGCAAAAATCATTTCAATGAAAAACGGAAAATGACAATCAAGTTTCTTTTTTTTTGCACAAAAAAAAAGGTTCATAAGTTCATTTATTTGTTTGTCTTTCTTTCTTTCTTTTTAAATCCTATATGAGAGCAAAAATCATTTCAAATAAAAAATGGAAAAAGACAATCAAATCTTTTTCCCGTTTTTTTTTTTTGTACGGAAAAAAGGTTGATAAGTTTGTTTGTTCGTTTGCTTATTTGTTTGTTTGTTTGTTCGTTCGTTTATTTTTTTTTCGTTCTATTAGTAAACAAAAAATAAAAATGATAAGTATAACTGAAATTAATATATGCGCGATTAGAAATGATAAATTTATCGATGGTAATTAGCAATTTGATAAGTTCATAAATGGAAATATTTCAAATAATTATAAAAAGTATTTCATTGAAATATTCGCTAAATTATGATAATTAAAACTATTAATATCTTAATGAGAGGAAAAACCTTATTTGATATAATCAATATATGAAGAGAAATTGTAATTGATAACTTCTATCCTTTTCTTTATGATAATTAAAACTATTAATATCTTAATGAGAGGAAAAACCTTATTTGATATAATCAATATATGAAGAGAAATTGTAATTGATAACTTCTATCCTTTTCTTTATGATAATTAAAACTATTAATATCTTAATGAGAGGAAAAACCTTATTTGATATAATCAATATATGAAGAGAAATTGTAATTGATAACTTCTATCCTTTTCTTTATGATAATTAAAACTATTAATATCTTAATGAGAGGAAA
>NW_018111802.1:0-953 GCF_000183805.2 Loa loa | reverse complement strand
CTCTTTTTTTCTGAATTCTAATTAAATTTCAATTCCAATACATAGATGTTGCAGACGAAGCTTTAGGAAAAAAAAATTTTTTTAAATTAACAAGAAGGGAAACACAAAAACAATGAATTAAAGTAAATATTTACATAGTTGTCTCAAATAATATTTCTATTTATAGAAAATTGAGAAACCATGTTTTCATTCATATAGTTGATTAGAAACTGCATAAAAGCTAATCAGAAAGGGTAAAAATTTCAGTTATCAAATCATCGCTTACTTCACCTCACATATTTGCCAAAAGTCATCTTCCATTATCAAATATATTTGAGATTAGCGGCATACAATCTATCCGAAAATTCGGCAAAATGTTATGTTTCTTCATGTTTGCAGCAATTATCATTGGTATGTTAAATGAGAATTGATACTCTCTCAGACCATAAATTCCAAACATACGAAAGCTAACAGATAGTACAAGATAAAGGAAACAGCTGATATCTGACTTAATTTGATAATTCATTTGAGGTGTTACAACTGTGGAAGATTATCAATGTGAAGGAGGTCAACTGACACCGAAGCAACGTGAAGCAATCGTTGAACAAAATAATAAATTGCGTTCGCAACTGATCCGTGGCGAGCTTAAGAACAAAGCTGGTGAATTTATGCCACGTGGCAAGAATGTGTTGAAAATGGTAAAGATGTACTGAATAATTTTTCAAACGTATTGAAAGGATTAGATTACTTAGTGCTAATGTTAGTCATTAATTACTAATTCCCCGAATGTTCGTTCAGAGATGGAGTTGTTCGTTGGAACATTCCGCGCAAAAACGGGCAGATAGATGTGTCTCTGGAGACCCACCAAAAGAACAAAGAAAGGATATCGGTGAAAATATCTATGATTTCTGGTCTTCAGCAGGTGTTGAAGGTTCATTTAATGCATATTTAAATCATTTGAAGTTCAGAAATTT
>NW_018111801.1:0-953 GCF_000183805.2 Loa loa | reverse complement strand
ATATTAAATACTTACATCGTTTACAACGTGGATTACCTCTTTATCATCAATAATTTGTGCATAATGTGGATGACATCGACAACGTCCACGTAAACATATTGATCCTTTATTCTCACAATCAATATTCCAATCACATGTACCACCAAGTGGTGATTTTCCTGAATTTTTTGATTAATACATGTCAAGGATAAACTTTGTCATATGTCTCATTTTACAAATATTGTCAGTCATATGTCATCCATATTTATAAATAATCTCATAATTATTATTAGATATTTCGATAAATTATGATAAAATAAATGGCAATAAAATATTGATTAATACATGTCAAGGATAAATTTTGTCATATGTCTCATTTTACAAATATTGTCATATGTCATCCATATTTATAAATAATCTCATAATTATTATTAGATATTTCGATAAATTATGATAAAATAAATATTTGATAATAATAAAATTGTTAGTCTAAAATTTGAATATTTATTTTACAAATCAATCGATAATATACATACCATTACATGGTGTAAAACCGGAATGAACATGTTTAATGATTAAAAATAACCATAGGAAAGGTGGTATCATTCCCCGTTTGATATGTTATTATACCTCTTCTCCTCTAAGTGTTATTATCGCTGTTACACATATCTCATATCTTACCATCATCTCTCTTACTCTTTTATAGAAATCCAGTTTTTGGAAATAACATTGAAAATTCTTTCCCATTTTAAAATATTTTAACTATCTTTCGCATCTCTTCAATCATATTTTCCTTTCCCTATTTATCTTTATCCTCTCTCTTATATCATTCGTCTCATTTCAAAATTTATCATATTAAATTTTGAAAATGTTCACCCAAATCACATTTATTCTGTACTTTTTTTCTCTCATTCTTCCACTCCCTCTCTCTTTCTCTCTTCTCTCTCTCTCTCTTATTTACCTTTATTTTGGGT
>NW_018111800.1:0-953 GCF_000183805.2 Loa loa | reverse complement strand
CACAATCGGTTCGTTTGCGTTTGCAAATAAATGGTTGGTCGTGCGTTTTCTTGCGTTTTCTATATTCGTATACAGTCAGATAATCAAACTTTCACAACATATATAATTTATTTCTTTAAAAGAAAATTAATTTTAAATACAAAAAATTATGGAAGTGTAAACATCTACAGATGAAACAAAAGGTGTCTGTGATTGAAACATGTTGATAAGGCGACCTTTTAGTCTTATTCCCATTAAATGTATTTTGAGAGTGATTACTCTTAAATATACGTGGTCGCGATTAATAGTACAATCATCATTACTATTTCATTAATTTTGTCGTATCCTTAATCAATAAAAATTAAATATACTTACCGGTGAATTCAGCACTGTAAATACGAGGACCTTGTTCATTTGCAAAGACGATCATTGGGATGACGAATGTCAAATCTACCAAACAGCAAAGCAACGAATGGAGCATTTGGAAACAATCGAGGCGTACCTGAATTGCTTACAAAATGGCTATGACGATTCAATTCTATTTGTTGCTATTTTAAGCTGTGGTCGCAAAGTTTTAGTACAAAGGAATTGCTCGGCACATATTTCTACTTCATTTCGACTTTTCAGCTCATTTTTTAAATCATTTTCACGAGATTTCATTTTGTTTTACTTCTGATACAAATATGCAAACACATCTTTAACTATCAAATCGAGATGAGTCATATTCATGAAATACCATGATTTGACATTATATTGCAAATTAGCTGAAAGAGAAATTAACCGAAAATTTCTATGGCAATATGCAAATCATTCAGTACCAATACTGGATTAAAAATCACAGGCAGAATTATTCAGTACTGTACAGATTAAAAATTCATTCAATCAGTTTAATGCAAACTATCCACCACTCTCCATTCATTCAAATATTACACCCTTTGTATCACTTTCAGGATTTCTGGTCAACTTCCAGCCAA